>NW_006494612.1:1638856-1690491 GCF_000325575.1 Pteropus alecto | reverse complement strand
AATTTCAGGGAAGAGAAGTGTGTTCCCACCACTTCTTGGAATGCAGAAACAGAAAACAAGCAGTGTCAGTAGTAGCATAACAGCATGTATCCAAAAGAAAACTATGTTGATTTTAAATATACCTTAGTTTTTAAAAATTCCAATATATATTTGTTACAATTAAAAAGGTCCCTAGTTCTGTTCTAAGTTTCAGTAAAGACGTGACTATTCTAGAGATTGTTCTAATTCTGTTATATACTTTAGTGTCTTTCCTATAGAAGAATTCAGTGGTGATATATTTTGTTTCCCTAAAAAGGCACTGTTTATAATGATTTGCTTGTTAGCTGGATTTTAAGGATGAGATAGAAGTAGATTTAAAAGTAATCAGCATGGATATGTTGAGAAAATAATTTAAAGGCTAGAATAATTTTCCTAGTTCATCTGAGCATCCCCTCAAGTGTTCCCATTTATATAATCTGTAGCAGAATTTATACTTTTAATTCAAATGGGATAGATCATTTGATACCTTTGTCTGAGATTGTTTCTGTAAAATAGGAAGGTATACATTAACTCTCAAGTGTCAATTTAAACAAGCCCGTGAGGCAAATGACAGGAAGATTGGTTAGAGAAATTTCTCCAGCAGGGAGGACAATGTTCATTGGGACCTGGAGACAAGAAAAACCTTAGCTGTCCTAAAATAAAAATTCTGTGCAGTGATTACAATTAATGGCCTGTCACATTAAAAATAGAGTGAAATCATCTGGAACTCTGCCTTGTAGTTTAGTCCGGAATTGGTGATTTTAACTTTGGCATTTAAATGTTGTGCTCCTTTCAACATTAGCTAAGCATAACAACCCCATAAAGGCATAACATAATAACTATCAGATCTCTTAGCTTCTGCTTCGCAGTGCCCAGCAATGCTCTGTGTCCTCTGCGAAAGATGCAATCACACAATCAAAGTAATATTTTCCCTGAGGTTTCCTGGGCAGACTGGTTCTGCAATTTTATTTAGAAAAGACAGCTCTCCATTTGGTTTTTCTCCCCCTGGCTCCTGGCTTCCCTTTTGCTAACTTCACTTAAGTACCTGGGATTGGAGTGAAGTGGTCTGTGCCATTAATAGCGGAATGGGATTTGTTGGATCCCCGAATGGGCTCCTACTCTAGAAATCCCCTCGATCTCTGCAGGCCAATGCCCCAAATATCTTTCCACAATTATAATAAGGTTAAAGAATTCTCAGGCATTGAAACCTGTAGAATGAAGACCTGAGGTGGTCTTTTGGGGTTAACACACTTCTTTTGTTTTGAGTTCACAACCTGGGAAATAACTAATGTTTGTGCATATACATTTTTTTCCTTTTACTTAATAGCCCCACAGTAAACCTATGAATTAGATGTGCCACAGGTGATTGCTGTTGGTTTTATTATTTTTTTCACTCCATTTCACTGATAAGAAAAAATGGAAGCTCCGGGTTGTTGGCCAAGTCGAACAGCTAGAAACTCTGGCTTTTCTGACTCCAAACTCTATGCTTTTTTCTTATACAATACTGACATTTCCTTCTTGTTCTTCCAGCTATGGGAAATAATAACGTGGAAGCAATAATAATAGTCCAATGTACCCACTTTAGTGTCCTCATAGTTACCAGCAGTTACAGACCTGCACTTCCTGTGGGAAGTGCTGGTGATGGATGGGGTCCCTCTTGCAATGTGGTCTGCCGCCCTCTGCTGGCAAAGTAGCCCACCTTTCTTGTCCCTTGGGTTTCTCTGGATTTAACCTCAATTTTCCTCGTGCAGTATCTTTCAGCAGAGTGTGCCACTCTTATATGAAGGTGAGTAACCATTCTATTTGGCACTTAACTTAGGGAAAAGATCAGAGAAAATCAAAGAAAGTAGGACTTGATAGTTCTTCAACAATATACTCCTATGTGTGAAAGCTACCTTTTATTCTCCTGCCATCTATCGAGGGGGCTCTTTCATTTACCCAGTTCTCCGTGTGGCCCTTTTTTCACCTCTCTTCTGGCGTGCTTCTGGTTCCCTTTAAAAGAGAGTAAACATCTTTCGCCAAATCATTCTCGGGGAGGCAGCCATGAGGACTGATGCCAGAGATGTATCACACACCTAGAAGCCTGGGAGCCCAGGAAGGAGTTGGGCTGGAATGCCTCAGGTCCTAAGAGAGCCAAGATGGAGAGGATCCATGGCTAGAGAACAGAAAGGCAGGTTGGTTTTGACAGGGTGTGGTAGGGGTATGGTTTCATGGTGAGAAGAGGCAGGTCTTCCTGAGTGGGTCCAAGTCCAACAGAGTAGCTGAGAATACAGGTAGTCAATTGGAAATTGAGGGAGAGTGCTTATCGTGGACACAGATGAACAATCTGGCACTTAAGATTTGGTTAACAAATAAAAGGCCAGAGTTCTCATGTGCTAACTTGAGATTTTTGTAGCATGATCATCTTTGGGAAAATAGAAAAATAATTATGTGTGGTAGCCCTGACCACTGTCAGAAGGAGTTGTCAATTTGTATCATCCCTAATATACCACCTAGGCATTGTTAATTCGGATTCTTACTTTGATGAGTCTTGGAATAATTTACATAAATTGCAACACCTGGCACAACATTATCTGGAACAAATACCAGAATTAAAGTGGCAAATCACCTTATATCAGTAGTTCTCAAAGACTGGTCCCTTGACTAGCAGCATCAGCAGCAGCATCACCTGGTAACTCATTAGAGATGCAAATTCTCAGGCCCCATCCAAGACCCACTGATTCAGAAGCTCTGGTGGGAGCTAGGAATCTTTTTTTAAAACAAGCCTCCCAGGTGATTGTGATGCACACTCAGGTTTGAGCGGCACTGCCTGAGATGTAAGTATAAATGACTGACATCAGATTGTTTCCACTTAGGAAGGACTATAACCGATATGTCGGTGGGACAGGGAAAGGATGCAGAAAGGTAAGGCAAAGATTTGAAAGACACATGTCTCTGTTGTGTTCAGAATGGCTAAGATTGCTCGAAGTTTGACCACTGGATAAATTAAAGTAACAGTAAGACCGTACAGTTTAAAGGTGGATTGCCAAGGTCACAAAAGGGCAAGGTGGAGAGTCTGAAAGAAATGACAACAGCTAGGATGGATCAGGCCCACAGTGTGATTGTTCTAGCTCACTGTCGTGAAGCATTGTCCTCTGTTCTGACTCTGTGACCTTCTTTGATACAGATACAGTAAAATTATATCTTCTTGAAAAGGGCAAGACCAGAATTATTTCACAGAAATTAATTTTCTTGGGGAAAAAAAGGAATTGGAAATGTCATCTGAAATTTTTATTAAGATATTTATTCAATTTGGGGAATAATAAATGATAAAACATCAGAAAGCTTCTTTAAACCTTAATTAAAACTATGATTCGTAAGTCTCGAATTAGGAAAACATACAAAAGGGCCATGAGCATCATTCCGGTCTTCACCATCTATCTAGTTATTTCTTTCTTGAAAAACTAGCGGTTTTAAAAACATGGCGCTACATAATAAAGTGCTTCTTGAGAATTTAGTCCTTATGGCTGGAATTCCTGAAACTGCAAAATGAGTCACTGATTGTCATCTTGTGCCAGGGAGATGAAGGGAAACCTGTTCTCAATTACCGGGCAGCTGGTGTGTTTTAATTGTTTGCTTTTTATAAGCAGTAAAATAGAAGTATTCCTTAAGTATCACTATACACTATTAATGTAGTGCTTTCCACACTTGTCGTGTATCACAATCCCCAGGGAACTTGTTAAAAATGCAGATTGCCCACCCCTTGAGGTTCTGATTTAGTAGGGATATGATTTTTAACAAGCATCCAAACGATTTTGGTGCAGGTAGTTTGAAGACCATACTTTTTGAAACCCTGCCCAGGGCCTACTCATAATTTGTGCGCTCATTATTTGAGAATATCTAAAAGTGACTGACAATTCGTAAAACATCAGTTTAATGTAGATAAAAACTTAACTGTGAGCAACATATGCTTATTTTAATAGAGCTTTGGTATTTGGCATTTGGGGAAACTGAGTATTACATAAAAAATAAATTTAAAAAATTACTTGACTATTTTTTAAAGCAGTTTAGGTTTGCAGAAAACTGAGCAGATAGTGCAGAGTTCCCATATACTCCCTCGTCAGCAGCTCAGTTTCCCTTCTTATAGCATCTTGTATTAGTGTGGGATGTTTGTTACATTGAACCAACATTGATACCATAGAGTTAATTGAAGTCCATAGTTGACACATTATCATTAACTAAAGTCCATAGATTACATTTGTGTTCTACAGTTCTGTCGGTTTTGACAAATGCATAATGTTTTGTGTCCATCATTATAGAATCCTACAGAATAGTTTCACTGCCCTAAAAACTCCCCTGTGCTCCACCTATTCATCCCTTTTCCACTCCTCTTCCTGATGTTTTCATTGTCCCTATAGTTTTGGCTTTTCTAAAATGTTGTATAGTTGTAATGATATAATATGTAGCCTTTTCAAATTGGTTCCTTTTTCTAGGGAATACGCATGTAAGATTCCTTTATGTATTTATATTCTTATTATAACTTGATAGCTCATTCCTTTTTATAGTTGAATAATATTCCATTGTTATGGACATCCTATAGTTTGTCCATTCATTTTTTGGAGGATATCTTGTTTGCTTCCAGTTTTGGGCAATTATGAATAAAGCTGCTGTAAACATTTGTGTGTAGGTTTTTTTGTGGATGTAAGTACCAAAGAATGTGATTATTGGATTGTATGGTAAAAACTGTTTAGTTTTGTAAGAAACTGCCAAACTGTCTTCTAAAACGGCTGTACCATTTTGCATTCCCACCAGCAATGAATGAGAGTTTTTTTGTCCACATCCATACCGCATTTGATATTGTTAGTTTTTTATATTTTTTCCATTTAAATAGGTATGTAGTATTTTAATGTGCAGTTCTCTAATAATATTTTTTAATTTGTAGTTCTCTAATAATATATGATGTTGAACTTTTTTTATGTGCTTATTTGCCACCTGTATTTCTTTTTTATTGAGGTATCTAGTTGGATCATTTGCCCATTTGTAATTGGGTTGTTTCTTTTCTTCTTCTTGAATTTTAAGGGTTCTTTATATATTTGAGGTACAAGTTCTTCATCAGACATGTTTTACAAATATTTCCTCCAAGTCTTTAGCTTGTCTTTTCATTCTTGTAACATTCTCTTTTGCAGAGTAGTTTTTGATTTTCTTGAAGTCAGCTTATCAGTTTTTTCCTTCATGGATTATGTTTATGTTAGGAGTCTTCAATATAAAGACTCCTCACCAAACTCCAGGTCACCTAGATTTTCTCCTGTTTTATCTTCTAGAAGTTTTATATTTTGAGTTTTACATTTTGTCTGTGATCCATTTTGAGTTAGTTTTTGAAAAAGGTGCAAAACCAATGTCTAGATTCTTTTTTGTTTTTGGATACTGTCCAGTTATAACACTATTTGTTGAAGACACCCTTTTCCCATTGATTTGCCTTTGTTCCTTTTTCAAAGTTTAGTTGACTGTATTTGTGTGGTTCTCTTTTTCAGGTCTCTATTCTGTTTCATTGACCTATTTGTCTATTCTTTTACCGATACCACACTGTCTTAGTAATTATTATAGCTTTATAATATATGACTTGAAGTCAGGTTGTGTCAGTCCTCAGATTTTATTCTTGTCCAATATTGTGTTGGTTATCCTTTGCCTTTTCATATAAACTTTAGTTTATATGTTTGTTGACACACAAAATAACTTGCTAGGATTTGGATTGGAATTGCATTGAATCTATACATCAACTTGGGAGGAATCGACATCCTAAGAATACTGAATCTTCCTGTTCAGGAAAATACATTTTTTAATGTGTAAAAATATTTCTCTGTAAGCTCTAAGCATTGATAATAAAATATTTTCACAGTAATGTTTATAAAATATGACATTAATTTTTTCTAGCCTTCTAAATGCATATGAAATAAAATTTAACTTTTTTCTTATGATTTGGCATCACCATTATGAGTTTCATTTCTCATTGGATGTTAATGCAGTTGTAGCTACTGCTCGATATTCTTTATATTAGGTATCTTAGTTACCATTACTGCTACTTGTTTACTCGTCTCTATTGCCAGCTGGATTGTGGGCTCCTTCAGGGCTAGGATCATATCTTGGCTAATGCTGTGTTCCAAGTCTGATAGACTCTTTATAAATGTTCGTCAGATGGATCTTGACTGTCTCTAACATCTATTTCTCTCTTTTAACTTTCTGCTTCTTATCTGTTGTATTCTAGAAAAACAGAAAAATCAACTTTGTTAAGAACGGTCTGCTTAAAAAGAGTAACGCTCTAAACAAAGGCCATAATATAATCTTTATGAGAGCCATTGTGGCTTTTGGTGAAGTACAGTGCTACTACGTGTTTTCAAACATACAGAAAATTTGAATTCCCATGTGCCCTTCACCTAAATAAAATAATTGTTAACATTTTCCCAGATATTTTTTATCTTGCTCTCTCTAAATATATTAACACACACATACCCATTAACACATACACATGCTGGTACTATATCATTTGAAAATTAGTAATAAGTTCCAAAGTTGTAAATATTTCAACATTCTTTTACCTAAAAATAAAAATAATGGAAATACTTTATTATATTTAAGAAAATTAGCAGTGATATTATAACATTATTCAGTGGCCATTTCATAGTTAAATTTTCCCAATTGTTAGTAGTATGTCTTTTACATGAACCAGTCTAGGTTTTCACATAGCAATTGACTGACGTATGATGTGATGTGTTGGGTTGTATCGTGTGGACTTGGATAAGTCCCTTTACATTCATGGGTGGTATAGGATGATCTGTAGTATCGTTTTGAGCTCTGAGAGTCTTTGAGTCTATAATTATAGGTAATTTTAGGCCTATAATTTTGTGATTTATTTTTAAGAAACATTAAAAATAGAAATGTTTTGAATTTGACAGGAACTGATAAACTATCTATTAAAAGAGCAGTGTATTTAAGTCAGATTTTAAATACCAACCAGACTCAGGCTAATTGAAAAATAATTCTCTATGGAGAACTCAGCTGTGTGAAAACAAAAAATTTGTCTGTCTCTGGAGTTGATGTCTTTAAATACCACCGAGAACCAAGATGAGAATTAAGGCCATGGACCACTGTTGAAGCCTTTGCAGCACAATATTCTTGTTAACTAGTATAATCCTGGTCAGAAAGTAAAATCTTTTTGACAATTGAATTAATTTCTCATGCCAAAATAGTAATATTTTTAAACATTTTAAAATATTTTAAAATTTCTTATTTTGTAATAATTTTAGACTTTTCAAAAAAATTACAAAAATAAGAACTCTGTACACCTTCTTTCCAGTCCCCTAGATATTTATATCTTGCCTAAAGTATAATTTTCAAAATTCCTTCAAATTTTCCTTAAGGAAAGTGTTTCATTTTTTTCTTAAGGAATATCTCTGTTCACTTTCACATTAGACTGCCTACTATTCTTGGACTTTAGAAATCCTATGCTCAGTTTTTAGACTGGGTAAGATTGTTCTCTGTCATATCCTCATAGCTACCTCTAAAGATTCTAATCCCATCTCTGATATTTTTCCTTCTAAGGAACTAGAGAGCCACTAAAAATATTGTAGGGTGGGTTCTGAATAATTTGACTTTGATTTAAATGTAAGGCTTTGTTCTGGAGAACCCCACTTGGAACAGAACACAGAAGTGAAAAAATATTAGTAAAGCACTTGTATGAGAAAATTGGCTACAAACTCCAGAAATGAATGTTGGCGTTTTAGCTTCATCTAAGTTAGAATTTTTAAAAATTGTTAGTGCCCAGACGTACTTAAGAGATTATGGCCTTTACATTTTCTCTGGAGAGCTAACAAGTCCTGAGAGTAATTTACATCAAAACTGCTTATTTTTGTTACTTTTGAGATGAATATGTAAATTTAAATAGTGCTGAGTAGTGCTTCCTCCCCCCATCTCCGCAGCTGTAGTATGCATACTACTATATCTTTCGCACATAAGCATTTAATCTGAAAAAATATGTTCCAGACTAGATAAACTTAGCATCCTCGAGCAAAATATTTAAAATCTAATCGTAATTAACCTTGACTTGTGTTATGATTTGCAATTAACATAGGCCTTTCAATTTGCTCCGATTGATTTTATGGATTCTGACACTTGATAAAGCTCACGTAGAGAGATATTTGTAGGTGGTACTGGTGAAAAGATGGCTTAAAATTCAGGAGCTTGGGCAGGACATTATATAAATTCAATGTGGATTCATATTTTATTTTTATGTATACAATTTAATCATTCAGAATTCAATAGAATATTTCTTATATGAAATTCGCCATTACGTTCATCTTCCTTAGGGGATTAGTGAGATTAGGGAATAATATTAACTCAAAGCTACGAAATTAAATTGTGAAAGCCAAATAGTCAGGCTTCAAAGAGTTGCTGTAATGAAAATCTATCAAAAAAATGTGAAATAAGAATTAGAAAGCTTCCACATATAACTCAGGGTTTTCTTTTTTTTAATTCTTTTTAATAGGGGAAAAATGTCTTTCGTCAAAATGGATTTATTGGGCTATCAAAAAACCCTCTAGTCTCATACTGCTATTTCTATGATCTTAAGGATATAATTAGTGCCCCATAGGTATCGTAACTAGATATCTTTGATAAGATTGTTTCTTAAAGTAGATTGCCAAGGTAAAATATAAAACATGAGGGCAAATTTAAATTTATCACCGAAGAAAGCTAAGGTCTACCTATGTAAAAATGTTAATACCAATTAAATTTTCTTCAGAATATTTAAAATGTTGACTGGTGGAGGAAGAAAGGGATACCAGGGAGAGCTAATCCATATGTACCAATTTGGATATGTATAGCTGCTAAGTAAGAGAAAATCCTGACTCGAAATGGCTTAACCAATGAGTAAACATTTATTTTCTCACGTAACAGGAAGTCCGAATGTGGGAAAGCTCCAGATTGGTTGATTCATTGTTACTAGTGTGTCTCAAGAAGAGCAGGAACTTTTAAGTTCTTTGCATCTGTCTGTTCTGCCCTCCTGGATCTCCTGGCTTAGTTCCTCAAGAGGTCGCAAGTTGGCTGCCACAGGAATCATCATAGACACAGTGACGTCCAGCAGCAGGAGTGTTTATCCCCAATAATCATTTTTACTGTTAATAAGGAGAGCCTTTTCTAGATATCCAGAATTATGCCACTTGCCCACGTCGAAACTAATCCTTGGCAATAGAAACAGAAAAGCAGGGGTTGTGGGGTAGGTCTCCCTACCTCTCTGAGCACCAGAAAATAGAGATGGGACATCCAAACAACACAGGCACTATTGACACATAGGGAAAGGAGGAGAGGACTGGATTTTGGTCTCTTATATGGGTAGCATCACTTTTCCATCTTTAATCAAACTTTAAAACAGTATGAAGAGATTGGGAGGAACTATCATGTGAATTTACCATATATGGATCCACATGTTAATAAACCAATGTGCCACAATGAACTGAGCTTAAAGACATTGAGGGAAAGAAAAAATGGGAACCAAGTCAATGAATAAAAGTTCAGCTGTGCTCTGAGGGCCAAAGCACATTTGCGCTGTGACCCACAAAAGAGAGGTTAACCTTCTTCATCACAAATCTTTCTTTAGCTATCTCTAGAAGTGAATTTCTATTTTAAGCTGAAGAGCCTTCTGCAAAATATCTGGCCATGGAGTTTATCAAAAGAATTCAGAAATGGATGCATGTCATGTTATCTTAATAATATGTACTATCCTGAGGCTTGTTTGAAGTTGGTAAACAGAAACATATTTCTAAAAGAGATTTTGGTGTACACTACATCCCTATATGGGAAACATGGAAATTTAAAATATTTTTGAAATGGAAAACTACAATTCATAACATATTAAAATACATCAAAGATAAGAAATGTGACTGATTATTCTTATCCTTTACTTTGTAATTACGTTGCATGGCTTGACCACAACTTCTTGTTCTTCCTGTTAATATAATAAAATCTTACAATCAAAAACTTAGAACCCTTTACTTCATCACCCATGTATGTGTAATGAATTATATAATTCTGGTTAATTGCTTGTTAACCCCACTGGACTCTAAATTCTAAAGACGGTTTCTGAATTTTTTTATAGGGTAGGATTGGGGCAGCAATCTCTTTGAAAGGAAGAAATGTGTAAAGGGCTTGAAGTTTTGTTTTTTCAGTATTGAAATAATCATGAACTATCAGAAGAATGGTAGTGAGGGTTGCCATGGGGGCTGGTTGAAGTGATGGGCCTCAAGCCACTCCTTGGCTTATAGTGATCTTAAAATCATGTCTGTGGTTCACTGCCATGTCCCCAGCACCAAGCAATGTGATTCTAAACACTTGTTGAGTGACAGAATTACCAGAATGCATTCCTATTTGTAAACCTTTAATTGCAAACCTTCTAGAAAGAGAATGACTTTTTTTTTTTTCAGCTTGAGAATTTCAACTGTGCAAACCCGTGTATTCCCCATTTCTAGCATAAATCTTCAGGTAATTTTTTGTGAAAGGGTACAAAGTAAATAAACTTTATCATTGCTTTTTATGTCTGAAAATATGTCTCTGTCTCACCCTTACGTTTGATGGCATCCTTGGGTATTGAATTTTAGTCAACATTATCTCTTCTTTGAATTTATGGCCATCGTTTTGCTGTCTTCTGGCAGTTAATGCAACTGATATATAAAATACTAGTCTTGGAAATTGTCTTTAGTCGAAGGAGCCACCCTTGAATTCAAATAAAGATCTGTAAGAGCTGACGTAGCCATCAGAGAGAATAGACTTGTGAGGTGCACGTTCAGAATCACAGGATAAATGCAGACAGTGGGGGTTAGTGGTTATAAGCATGAACTTGGAGTCCGACAGACCTGGGTTTGACTCCTTGCTTCTTATTGCTCTGTTCCCTTGGAAAATTACCTAAGTCTTATTTTGCTCATGAAATGAAGGAAATAATAATATCTATATCATAATTATTGTGATGATTCAATGGGAGTGCTCATTAAACCTTTAGCACATAAAAAGTCCTCAGTAAAATTTAGCTATTATTCATTATTACTGTTATAATTAGTAATAACAATGCTAATATAAATATCTTCATTAGAGTTTATGAGGCAGCCCATTTATACAAGAACATTGAAAAAAATTATTTAAAAAAAGCACACAAACATTGAAGTAAAAATTCAAACAGCATAAATGTGAGTAAAACAAAAATAAAAAGACTTTGTTGCCTACAACCTAAACTCACTTTTCAAAAGAAGCCACTGAGAAATGTTTTAAAATTGTTACGTAAACGATCTCTCACTCATTAAGATGATTTATCAACTTTAAACAGTGTCAATTGACTACATGCCACAAAACTTGGTAAATGTAGTCTACTTTCACATTTTCTTTCCACTCCTCCCCCATTAACCCTATTTGGGTTAATTATATTTTAGTTTTTCTGTTGATTACTTTTATAACTTTAAATTATATATACTTAAGCCCTATTTCTTGATCTGCAAACTTCAGACAGAATCCTGGCTCCCACTATTAACACTAGCACTCCCGTCCTTTCTAATTCCTTTTCCCAAATAACTGACTCCCAACTATCATCAGATATTGTTATTACTTTTATATTTTCAAGATATATTATATTTATTTCAGTTTGTAATTATATTTATGTCTTCCATATTGGTCTGTATATTGATTATGAAGATTGAAAATCAATAAAGTTTTTTGGATATTATGATTATATAAATAGTTTCTTTTTAAGACCAAATAGTATAATTGGACCTATGGAGAAGATATAATACTAATTTCACAAAGCTTGTGCTGTTCATAAAAAAATGTTCTAAGCACAGAGTTCAAACAGACTTTAATTTTTTTAAACACTCTATCAATTGTTTAAAATCATACCTCTTTTTATTTGTACCGTATTACTTTTATATTTGTTTTCCTGACACTTCTAATTGTTTTTTTCTTTTTTATGTAAGAAAGACATCATATTTTAAGATTGTCCAGCTGCTTAATCATAATATTTCTTTATTATGGATAGATTAATCATACTAGGTACAAGGGTGCCATATTAGGGTGCAAAGGAAATAAACTTTCTGGTTTTTTGTTTTTGTGTGTGTTTTTTTTTTTTTAATGTCTGAAAATATATCTATCTTACCCTCACATTTGATAGGATTCTTGAATATTGAATTTCAGGTTCAAAATTATTTCCTCTGAACTCAAGGCCATTATTTAGCTATCTTCCAGGATGTAGTACAAGTGATGATAAATCTGATGCCATTCTGTTTCTCATTCCTATGTAAGAGACTTGTGTTTTGTTGCTTTGTTTTATCCACAGGAAGGCCTTTTGGCACCTTCTCTTTATCCTTAGGGTTCTTAAATTTCATGAGGATTCGTTCTTGTCTTCTGTTTGGCTCTCACTGGGGCTCTCAGTATGAAGACTCATGTCTTTCTTCAGTGCTAGGAGATTTTCTTCAATCATTTAATCTCTATTTCTTTTTGTTGTTGTTGTTGTTGTTCTTATTTTCTGGAACTTTTATTAGATAACTGTGTGTTTTTGAAGATTACCCTCTATATATTGACTTTCTTTCATATTTTCTCTTTTTGTTTTGATTGTATGATTCGTGTGATCTTTTTATATATATCAACCGTATTTTTAGTTTCCAAGAACAATTTGTTTTTTATTCCCTTATTTCTTTTTTTGGACGGTGGGAGGATTGAAATATCATCTCAACTATGTCTGGGATTACTTAGTATCTCTCATCTCAGGACAGTAGTTTTCTTTGCTCATCTTGGTTCTTTTATTTTAGATTGTTGCTATTCCTCAGATATTGTTAGCACTTGATTCCTCAGATTTATGAATAAAGAACAAGGTTGATTAATATAGATAGCTAATGTGGATTTTCATTGTGTCATTGTGGTGAGACACTGATTTTTTAAAAAATCCTTTTTTTTACTTGATATATTAATGCATACCAATACTAAAAATTAAAAACAAAAAGGGGTATGTATATACCTCAAACCTTCAATCTCTCAGAAACCCTCCCAACTGTTAACTACTGTTACTAGTTTCCTTAGTCTCCTTCTGGGAAGTCTATGTAAGGAATATTTATATCTACATCAATTTTTATATCTACATATTTATATATTTTTTATGTTTTACAAAAACTGGTAGGAAGCCATACATGTTGGTCTTCACTTTGCTTTTTTAAAAAAACAACTTATTTTGAAAAGTATTTTGCACATGGATATACTATTCTTTTACGTGGCTGCTGAATTTTACACTGAGTGGTATGCTGGCATTTATTGAGCCATGCTCCTATTGATGGGAAATTATATTCCATCTAATCTTTTGTATTATGAACATTATTGCTCCAAATATCCTTGTATACAGACTTCTTGGTGCTTATTTGTAAACATTTTTAAAAGAAAAATTTCTGGATTATAGAGTATGTGTATTTGAAGCATGGGCTGAAAAAAGTCCCATTAAATTAGATAATTTCTTGCACATGTAATAGGTATTCTTTGGACAAAAGTTCAAAGGTACAAAAGGATACAATAAAAATTAAATCTTTCAACCCCTCTTGTCTTCCATCTGCCACCCTCCTCAGTCTCTACTACTGTTATCACATATGAGCATGTGAGTGTGTATGCGCGCACGTGTGTATGTGCATATATGTGCATTTCTCCTTAGGTAAATTCCTAGAAGTGAGAGTTGAGTCAAAGATGTGCAAGACATTTCTTTTTAAAAGTGAGTAAATTTTTCATCCTTGAAAAATATCTATATTTGACTACTTTTAAATCGAGCCATTTGAGCCCTCCTAGTAGTGTGCCATGAGACAGGTTCTGGAAATTCATACCATGCCTCTTTCAGTCATTTAAGTTGTTTCCAGCCCTATATATTAATCTGGATGCTAAGGGCTTTTCCAGGGACATACATTTATCTTCACCAGTATTAGAACAGAGTGGTTCTTACAGTTTCATATATTCTCCACTCCTTCCTTCTGGTGTTAGAATCATGGCAAATGACAAAAATAAAGAAATGATGCTTAGTTTTTTTGGTCTCTCTTCAGCACTATAGAAGGTAAATGGTTCAATTAAATTTTTACATGACAACATAAAGAGGCCAATCTTTGTTGATGGACAGCTTTCTGTGTAGAACAATGTAATTGCAGAAATGCCATTTGTCTTTCTACCTTTTCATTTCTATCAGTTTTGTTCAATTCCAATGCCTTTTATATGCTTTTATTTCTCCATTTGTGGACAGTCTTGGTTAGGTATATGAGGTTTCTAATGACACTGATCTAGAGAGAGGCATATATCCTTATTACCGTCTAAAAGAGTCAGAATGGTGTCTGGAAAGCATAGCTTTTGCATTGAAATTCTCAAATACAGGTAGTTTATTTTATTAATTTTCATTGTGAGTTTTAGTTAATAGCATAGAGATTTACATTAGAAAATAAAGCAAGACTGGGTCATAGAATGTTAGTGAGATTTTAAAATCAGAAGATGTGGGATTGGGAACCATTTATGCCTCCTATAAACTATGTGACCATAGGAAAATCAAAATAATATCTCTGTGTCCATTTTCTCATCTGTAAATGTTCACAGGATTGTCGTGTGACTTAAAGAGATAGTATAAGTGAAGTAGTGTGTCAAGCGTTACCATTATGTAAATTATAATTATAATGTTAAAGTGAGAAATAGACAGAAGTTATTAAATCAACAGGAATAATTTTTGTTATAATTTCTAACATTGCATACATTATGCTAGAGTTTTAGCTTCAGGAATATTTGGTTTTTATAATAAAGTTCAATAAATAGAAAATGTAAAAGGCCATACCCTTTCTTGGATGGGGCATCTCAGTGATTCAGATTCTTTTGGGCCTTAATGAATGTTGCAAGCAGCCCTTTCGGATCAGAGCTCCAGGTAGAAATATAGGCACAGTGGGAGACTAGTGAAGCCAGACTGGGAATCCTGGAATGCCACCTCCAAGGAGAATGGATCTTAGATGTCGAATATTGGAAATCTGTTGATCTGTCACTTTGTGAGTGTTATGTGGACTACAGATGCCAATAAACAGAACAAGAGGATGAGAAGTTCTTTAATGTTAAAAGATACAGAAACCTACCCATTTGGAAGTAACTATCTAAAGCAGAAGATGGTTGGGCATGTTCCCAAATGGGAGCACGAGTCTCCTATAGTTCTAGACCGGGCACTGCTGCTGCTGAATCTGCTTCTGTTGGTGAGAATTTGGTCAGGAGTGAAAGGTTCATCTTTGCATTCTTGGGGGATTTTGTAACCTCCCGGCCACCTACCTGACTGTAGTAGACTTTGGTTTGTCTTTGCCAGTTCACCAGGTGTATAAAACTGTTCCAAAATAAACTCAGCACAGCTGTGAATCTTTACTCAAGAGACTGGGTGATGGAGTGACACAGCTCAGCAAACCCAGGCTGTAGGCCTGTCTAAGCCGATTCCTGCAAGGTGCAACAGAGTTTGTGAGAAGGAGGAAACTCAATTCTACTGCACAGTGGACTGAGTACCGAGGACTATTGCCGTAGGCCAATCACAAAGTAGCAATGTCTTATGTTGGAAGGTGTAGTGGGAATGGGGAGGCATAGCCAAATGGCAGAAACAGTGTGAGAGAAGAATCAATATTAGATGTAAGGGAGAAGTTAGAGGGAGAAGTCAAGGATTGTGTCATGATTTCACACTTCCATAATAATGGAAAATTGGGAGGAGGAGAAGAAAAGTGGCAACATCCACCAGGCAGTTGGAAATGCAAAAGTAAAGTTTATAAGGGTATTAAGTATCGGAGAGAGAGAGAACAGATTTGGAAGGTTTCCATTTACAAGCCAAAGGAAAAGGCTTGGTATGATAGAAGGTTCTACAAACTACATTCCAATGAAACAAACACTTTCATAGAAAAGTTTATTCAGATTCTATAAGATCTAATCTGAGAGAGGATGTTCAACAACCCATCCTAGCTCAGCCAGTTCCATTGCCTGCCTTTAGACCATGGTGCTGGGCACATCTTAGCATTCAGAAATCCTTTTTGAATGAATGTGTGGAGCCACAGTGGTTGGCAGACCCTGGAAACAGCAATTTGCATTAGTGGCGTGGTTGTACGCCTTAGAAATAAAGTGCTTTTCCCATCCCCAGCAGTTATGCTCTCCCCCCAGCTCATTTCTCTCATTTTCATGGCTTCTCTGGCCTCTAGGCAAGTGAATTTGGGCCTTGGATTTGATCCAAATGTCTGTTGGGTGGTTTGTCTGAGAAAGGGCAAGGAAGAGCCTGGAGCACGCTGTAGGAGAGCAGGGAGAGGTCTGTGTCAAGGCTGTCGTGGGGGATCAGAGAACTGGAACAGGTAGAGGGGTAGTGGAATAAGGAAGAGCTTCTCAGGGTTAGTCTGCAATAAGAAGAACGCAGAAGTGGGGAGGGAAAAGAGGATGCATGAAGATAGAGATTTCGGGGAGGAGAGAAGGGAAGATGAAAGCCTGTGAGCCTCAGTATCACATGCTCATCACTGCGAATTAGGTGGGGGATACAGCACAGGGGTCTGAACAATATGGAGAAGATTTGGAACAATCATAATAAGGACTAGTGAAAAGAAACTTGGACTCAAGGGTGGGGGGTGGGAAATGCCCTGAAGAGGACGACTGAGTATGTAAGGATTTCTGACTTATTTAGAAATAACTTTTCCTTACTTATTTGGAAACAACCGTTCCTATTTTATAGAAAATTATGTTTTATAGCATTTGCAGTCATCTTGTGTTATTTTAATACCTACTTTTTAAAAATATATAATTTCAAGGACATTAAAGAATGAGCCCTTATTAACCATTGGCAGTATAGTAAAATAACTGATTTTATAATGTTTACAATTTATGGTCATGTGATTGTATGTTGCAAAGTTTTCTGTGCCATTATTTTTCCAGTGGTAGTGCCATTTGTACTAACTCATGTAAAGGAATGGGTTAAAAGCCCTTCTGCCAAAACATTCAAATGTTGTGGTTTAATGCCAAAATCTCTGTTTGACTGAACCCTTTCAGATAACATAAAAGCAATTTGTTTTTATTGAATGGAACAAATGTTTGTTTGTTTCTTAGGGAATTTTTTTTTGTTATTCAGGTCTGCTTATTTTTAGAGATAAAAGGCATTATGTAAGCTGAAATGGTGTTGCATTAAAATTATCCTTCATCAATTCGTTTTACACCACTTATTTTTAATTGATGCTGGTAGCTCCTAGGTTGCTCATGGGTAAATTTGTTTTGCTGACTTATGTATTTGGAGATTGTTACATGGAGTCTGGAGAGCATTACGAATCCTGAGTCTATTCGAGGAGGCTATGGCTTATAGAAAAACAGGAGGGTAGAAAATCATATTGTTTTATTGAAGACTTTATGAGTTAGGGAGAAAATAAATTTTCATATTAAGAGTTTACACGTCTATCTTTTTTCTACTCGAGTCATATTATATAAGTGTACCATTTAATTTTCTTCAGGAGGAGGGAAAAATTTCTGTGATTTACAAGGCAGTCTTATAAATAGTTAACTAAACTATATAATCTGAGGGATGTTGGGTTTTGGAGTTTGAAGGGGCCAGTCAGTTCATTCCATCTCCCCTCTGACTTCTGAATCAGCTTGAGACACAGGAAATGGACACTGAGAATAAAACACAGAAACAGACAGGGATTTTATTATGTATAAAACTGGAGGATGTACTTTGGATGTGAGGCCAAAACGGGCTTCCTACTTCCCTCCTCCACAAGTTTAGCTGGTGGGACCTTCATGGGCCTGCAGAATGATATTTCCCCTGCCATCTTCTTGAAGGATTGTGGCCCAACTCACACCTACTGGGTTCAGATAACTTGAGTGAGAGGCCACTCATATATAGCAGCTTTAACTCAGTGATCCATCCAACAGTGAAAAGTGGACCAATGGATGGCAAACTCTCAACATAAAACATAGAAAAATTGTTCCTCCTACCAGTAGGATCCAGATAGCTACAGTGTCTACAGCTGGAGCAGAAGTTCTTGTTTTGTGAGCCAGCAAGAATGTGAGGATGCGAAAGGCAGGTTCCACTTAACACCAGGAAACTCAGTTCCTATGTACCTCCAACTAAGCGCCACACTGCACAAAGTTACATGGGTAGGTATTATTTCTCTGGGATAACTTTCTTTTTTTTATTCCTATGATTCATTTAAAATTAATTTGATAGAGGGAGAAGGGCAGTCCTAAATAAAGCCTCAAGAAGCACCATAATATGTATCAGGTAGCTTTTTTACACGTTGAGAGAGGAGAACGTAGGATGAGACGTGGAATTGTCGGTGCTTTTCCTCCCTTCCTTCCTCGTTCTCATTTTCCACTGCCCTTTCACTGGTGAGGCAGGTACCAAATCCACTACTCTCTGTGCCCCTAGCTCAAGCCCAAGCCCAACCACATTTCTGTGCTCAAGTAACTGGGTGATGGCATAGTGAGAATTTTACTAGACCTGCATGAATATTTGCCCATGATTAAAATGAAAAAAAAAAAAAAGGCAAAGTAGCTGTTTTACTTGTGGGAGAAAAGTAATTTTATAAATTCATCTGTTTCAAAATTTAATTCGACAAAACATGATCTAGTGACTATGCAAGGCACTCACAGGTGATGATCAGCCGAGCTCAGGATTGCAACATACAATCACACTACAGCTTAGCCTCCTTCAATTCTTCTTCCACAGTTCACCAGAAAAAAAAAACTACCAAATTATACAGAAGAGCAAGGAAAGGCTATTACGAAGTTTATAGGGTCGGTCACCTTGGGGTAGGTGGATGGGAATGCTCAGAATTGGGGAAGGCCTTATAGCACCGGTAAAGGCACTGGTATTTTTAAACTGGGTGATAAATACTTACATATTCATTTTTATTGATATTTTTCTACCTTTCACAGATATTATTTATACCTTTCATAAATATCTTATCATTTGAAATTTTAAAAGTAATTTAAAAAAGAACCCAGATCACCCTTCTTCTTAGCTCTCTGACACTTTGGTTTTTCAGCTTCCAGGAGTATGAATTTAAGAACTCCATATTTGCTTAGCATACAAGGCCGTAATAGTCAATACTCTGATTAAAAGCGACAGATATCTCATTCACATTATTTAAGGCCTCCCACCCATGTAACAGAAAACAGGAGTGCCCTTAACTTTCGGTCTGGGCAGACCCAGGAGCTCGCACTACAGTATGAATTCTCTCTCTTCTGTTTCTCTCTCAGCCACGTTTCTCTTTGCTTTTG
Source organism: Pteropus alecto (assembly GCF_000325575.1). NCBI lineage: Eukaryota > Metazoa > Chordata > Mammalia > Chiroptera > Pteropodidae > Pteropus > Pteropus alecto. Next base: position 1,671,192 of record NW_006494612.1, on the reverse strand, counting down.
GCTTCAGTTTCCCTTACTGTAGATGACTTCATTCACTTGGCCAGGGAAGACAGTCACATGCAATTCTAGCTAACATTATCCTTCTAACTCAGGATCCCAGCAGAAAATAAGCATTTTTCTGCATAGCCAGGGCTGGCTGCATAATTTGTGGAGCCTCTTATTCAAAATCCAGGAAAAAGAGTGTCATTAAAGGAACTAAAATTTAAAGTGTTTTCCTTTCTTCTCTATTCTCTTTTTTAACTTGTCATGCTGAGTTTTTAAAAAAATTCTTATTTAATGTCTTTCTAAGTAAAGCAAAACTAAAATTTTAGATCATGAGCATGAATCTTGCTGTTTTTATATTGTGCAATGGCAGTTTTCAGTGCAAATGTAAGAGCAGATAACTCATACAGGGAAGCATTGAAACTGCACACTTTACATTTCATACATGCATCTGTATTTTTTTCTTTCTAGACCAGTGGAAATGTTGTACAAAATGAACTCAACTGTTTTTCTTTCACTTCTTGGTATACTCACATTCTGCCAGTGCTCTTCAGCTTACTGATAAGGAAGAATTGAAAGGAAAAGGAACTATGGTTGCCTTATCTTTCCTTCTATGTCATCATTTTCAGTGAATTTGCCTCATAATGGGAAGTAATATAAGTGAGAAAGGATATGGTGAAGTTCTTTCGTTCTGTTTCTTAAAATGCCATCGACTATGCGTTGGAAGCAAGTTATGGTTCGAATGAAGAACATAGCCTCCTGAGATTGTCAGCACCTCCATTTATTTGGTTTTAAATGTAACATGCTGACCCTTGTACTCACTTTGAGTCTCACAAAACTGCCACACATTGTGGGTCCACTGGAATGCTGTGCTCATGGGATGTCATAAATGCTGTACCCCAAATGGAGTGTGCATTTCCTCAGCTCATGTGCGTGCCTTATTGTCTCATTAGACTACATTTATAAAACACAAGTTCAAAGGTAAAATTATTAAAAATATCAAAATGGCAGCAGCAGAGCATTGAACAAAGTGCAGTACTTTTCAGAGCACAGGGACTTTGTGACTGAACAGGTCACACGCACAACGCTGAACATGCCGATAGCCCTGACGAGAATTCTTATTGGCCCAGCTTGGGTTGTGCATCTACCCATCTACCATGAACTTACCACTTGGGCCAGTGTATGGAGCACTCCAGTTGGCCAGGCCTGGCTCCCTTGTCCACAACTGGGGCCAAAAGTAGAGTGTTGTCAGACTCTCCAACTAGGAGTGCTTCCTAAAAGACCCAACAATAGGTAGGTAGACAACACATCTTTACTATAAGGGGCTTCATATCTGTCTGCTTCACTTTCATCTTTTGCTAGTGTTTTAATTTTCAAGTACCTCACACTGTTGTCTCAGGGATTTTAAAATTCCTGGGATATACCAGATTCTCGCACGACTGTACTTTGTGCATACTCTTCCCTTTTCTTAGAATGTATTTCCTCTTTTTCTGGAAAACTTTTACTAATTCTTTAACACTTAGTTCAAATTTATTTCCGCTCTGGGTTCTACTTTGACTTCTGTAGGCAGTATAGTTGCTCAGACCTTAAACATTTACAGTTTTTTATTTTTTTTAAGTCATGGTGCTATTGCTTCTATTTTAAAATATTTGTGTGTGTATTTTTTTTTTTTTTGGTCTGCTTCTCACGCTAGACTCTGAGCTCCTTGAGAGTAAGGAATGTGTCTTATCCTGTTTTTTTTTCAGTGCTTGGTATAAAAATATGTCTATTATATAACAGTTCCTGGATATGTGTCTGCTGAGTAAAACACAATGAAAAGTTGCTGTCTTAAGATAGTGTTTTCAAGCTGCCTTCTCTAATGTTAATCTTGTACCCCAAAAGGATGCTTTCATAAATGAATTCCATATTTGGGATACAATTAGGGGCATCAGAGAATTTTCAGATTTCTTTTTTCTCAAGCACTAGGCTGTTTTTCGAGTAAATTGAAACTCTCTCTTGGTTAAAACTCAGAGAAAACCAGTTAAATGCAAAACTCAGAGAAGTAACATTTTGAATTCAGATAAATTTCCAAGAGTCTATTTCCTAAACTCAAGCACACTGCCTAGGGTTCAGTCCTTGTCCTAACTGTGGACAGTCAGTGGACACCATTTCCTCCCATCTTGCCCACTGGGCAGATCAGACCAATCTCTGGGAGCTACATGTTTCATGAATGTGAGACTGGTCCTATATCACCTTTCGTCTCGATATTCGTTCTCATATATGTATGCTCTTTTGCAGTAGTACTATTTAGGGGGTGCAAGGAAACAAATGATACGATCCTATACTTATTTTTATGTCCCCTTTCCAGTTCTGCATATTTAGAATCTTTATTCCAAGCACAAGTCAAGATAAAAAGACTGTCGCTCAAAATTCTACCTTTGGAAAACTTGCTCCATGGAAGGAGAAGCCATTGGAACAATGCAGGCAATTTCCTCATGTTAGGACTAGGAATAAGCTGAAGGTCTGGAAGGGCCTCTGAAACTGGGTGTATGTAATTCCTGGATCCCAAGAAGAAGGATGAAAAAAAACTGGACCTAAAGTATATAAGATGAAAGTGACAACAAGCAAAATTACATAAAAATCAATTTAAAAATCAATGAATTATCTGTATGATAATGGTATGAACGTATGAATTAGACTGAAGAGTAAAAAACAACAAAAGGAAATATGCTAATTCAGAATTGTGAGAGGAAAGTTTTATTGTCACGATATCTCTTTTCTGCTTAGCAACATCGTGACCCATTTTTTTTCTACCATACTTTAGGTTTAATCTTTAAATCCTGACTGTTCTTCAAGGAAATAAAACATATACAGATCCTTTTATACAGCTCTACTTAAAATATTGTTTTCTCTGGGTAAATCACACTGATAGCTATCATTGCGGTTTGACATCACATTAAAATGCAGAAATAGCTCCATGTTTTGAACTTGTTTTCCATTGCTCTGTAATGATAAAAACAAACTGATGAAAGAAACCCTTTAATATAAACTAAAATAAAGCTTATAATTAAGAGACTGCTGGAATTTTAGAAACAAAGATCGAACAGGTTGTGTATTCTCCTATGTTTCTAGTTCTGAATACTTTTTTTGCCAGTTTATTGATTCATAAAACGCTCACTATCCATCATACCTAAAAGAGAACTGTAAACTATGATTAATGCACCTTATAAACGTTATATTTGATTGGTCAGGATGCTGTATCATCATAGAAAAATTTATCACTTAAATCAATATGGAATTGAGATATATGGTTAAGATATTTAAAAGTCTTCTGTCTCTAATCATTATTTGGTGATTCTTCTAGTCCTGAAAGATGATGAATGCCATATCAGTTAATGACATCTGATTCAGGACATCTTGTAACTAACAGCCCCCAAAGAGAGAATGTTCACTAATGAGAGGTTGTTTAAAAGGGTAAAGGAAAGAATATGACAGAAAAAATTAGAGGCGCCAGAAAAAATAGGCTGTAAATTGATAGTAATGAATGTGAAGTTTTCCTCTTACAAGGCAACAGTGATCTATCACCTCCCACACCCTTATGAGACAGAAAAACCTAATTGGCCTTGGAGATAACATTTGCTAAATGTAGTGTCAGACTAACAAGTGGTTAATGTATTAAATAGCACATTAATTAAATTGATACTCATGCATTTTCAAAACTTTAAAACTTCCTATTAAATGATTTCGTAGATTTGAAAAAATGTGTAGTATTTTTTATAAAGTGGAGATACTCTGAATTCCATTATAATAGAAAACTCTCATTGATGTAAATGGAGAACAAAAAAAAGTAAAATCTACGCTTTAATCTTATACTACTTCATGACCAGAAAAAGAAAGAATTCTTGGGGAGGGAGAGTTGAGGTGAACAATTGAATGCTCACAGGCTTTGTATATCCTTGTGTATGTGGAATGCAATCAATGAAATATTCATTGTTCTACTATTAATTTCACATATGCGTGAAGGCCGGTAATGCAACAAAGGGTTTCTACTTCCATGTTTGGCTGTCATTTAGCCTGGTCTTTAATTTTGGAATTCTATAATTCAAGTGATTCCTTTATTCATACAACCAAGTGTAAGTACTTGCTTTTGCTCAGGACTGCTCTGTTTCAGAAAATATGTGTAAGAGGAAGATTGAATTCCCTAATTCCACTTGGTTGTGGATGCAGAATGCTGGCCACAGAAACATTCATACTAATAGGTGCTCTGTGGAAAAAGGATTCTGTGCTCTACTTATTTTGCAGGAACATCTGGTAAAACGAAGTTAAACATGTTTCAACATGCGACTTCTTAGAGCTTAAAGTCCTTCTGATTCTCTTGGAGGAGTATGTAGCCCTTAGCATTGACCTGAATGTTTTGGACATGAAACTCTGAACAGAGGAATCCTTGAACATAGAATGGAAAAATGTGTTGCTCCAAACCAGTTTCCCTATTTATTAAACTCATCGTATACCTCAGATGAGGGTTAGAATCTGAACTGTGAGTGAGGAAGCTCACATCCATCTAGTACACCAGGTCACAGGCCTCCTGCTCAGGAATCCAAAGTGTTTTTCCTGCCACAGAGATAGGCTTTTTAAGGATGGATGGCCTGGACAGGTATCTTGAACAGTGCAAAGCCAGGAACGTGAGAGGCCAGGTGAGGTACATGGGGACCCTTCCTCCATGTCACATTTTGAGCTGTTTTTTTCAGCTTCATAGAATTTATTCTGTAGTATTTACATCCACTGTCTGTTTTCTTTCTTTCTTTTTTTACATTAACCTATCAATTAATGATTAATACACCAATGAATGGATGGCAAGGGCAAGCTGGGGCCTGATCTTAATGGGGAAGCTGAAAGCTAATTCTACTGGTCTTAGGAGGTTGAAGAGCTGCTCCAGAATGGTCTTTCTTCCAATCTGTGGAACTTTCATGTGCCATATGCTCAGAGCTCTCTCATCTAACATATCACCGAGATATGCTTTGAAGTGCTTTGAGTTTCTTGCTACCCATTTTTATCCCCTTTAGTAAGGTATTAATGTTTTCTGATGTTTCTCCAATATTATTTCTACCTCTGGGGACAATATATGTGGCAGTGCTTCGTGTCATTGGGCTACCTCAGCACACCTCCCACTTGGTCGTCTGCAGGTCTACCAAGGGCAGTAATGGGAGCCAGCCACCTCAGGTGCAATCGGTCAGAAGTATATTGTCTGCAGAGAATTTAAAAACAGTAATAAAACCAGGCCAGTTTGTTTTCTATTGTTATCATGCTCTGTCAACTTTAAACAATGCCAGTAATAAAGTCCTCCTACCTGTAGGAGCAAATGCCACCCCCCGACCAGAAGCTCTCTATCAAAAACTTGTGCTGGAGAAACTAAGCATACTATATTTTTACATTTTATACCTGCCCCCCCTGCTTGTCTCAGAGGCAATTTAATTTCTCTAATTTGGTGAAATTGAGTTATTTAAAATTAGGAATCTTATCTACAGAAATTTAAAACTAGTTTCTCATTGGGTTGTTTCATCTTGATTACTGAAGGAAAAATTCCTATGCAATAAAAAAGCACTAGTAAATGACTTTAAATCTTAGGCTTTGTTTTATTTAGTCTTGTTTTAAGAGAGGCAGTGTTCCATTGTAGAATTCCCTCTTGATTGCAAAGACCTCTGTGTAGTGGTGGCTCTGAGACTGATGAACCGTTGAGACCTCAGGAGCAGTATCAGCTCTCTGGGTCAACTATTTTAAAGTCAGGTCAACGTTCTTAAAGGTCATTATCGAGGGAGCTAGACAGGTTACTTCACAACATGGTCATTCTGACTGTGCCAAATTAAGATAATTTTTTAAAATCTCGATTAAAGGAATCCAAAGATCTGTGAATGTCAGCAGCTTTTTCCAGTGATCAAAAAGACTGGTATTCCTTCATTCATTTAAGCATTTATTAAAAACAAAATAAAACAATCGCTTGCCTCGTCTGTGCTAATGCCTTTGTAGGGGCTGGGATAGAGCAGGAAGTAAATTCTCTGCTTTGAGGAACTTGACTTCTCATGGAATGAGGTAGGAGAAAACAGATGGAGTCTAGATGTGCAGATGTAGTTGATTCATTTAGAGTCCTCTCTTATAAATCTTTTATTTTATTCATTGAGCAAAGCGATGTGAGAGTAATGTACTTTTAAGGGTCAAAAGTTCCTACAAATATTTCCGAATGTCAGTTAGACCTTATAGTTTTGACTTAGATTGAGCAGTCTGCCTGTCTTTCAGGTCAGGCCAGTCCAAATTCTCCCTAGGCCTGGCCTTTGTCGCTTTTCCTAAGCCAATGTAGTCAGGGACTTTCTTTTCATCTTCTTTAGCAGTGCTTTTCAAGCCTGGCTATGCCCTAGAATCACATAGGAAATCACTTAAGGTACTAGTTAAAAAAATACATATATAGTATATATAATGGCTATATATAGAAAATATATACTCTAAATTTCTAGGGATCTTAATAATTCATAAAGTACTCCAGGTGATTCTAATTAAGCTGGTACCATTTTTTAAAAGCAGATTTAGGAACTACTGTCAGATTAGTCCTTCTCATGCAAGGATTTTTTTCAGCCTTCTCTTCTGAATGCTCAGGACTCACATTCTAAGATATAAAGTATTTGAGGAGTCTGCCTACCAATTTTCCAACTCTGTCTTTCATTTATTTCTTCATTACTGGTACCTTCTGCTTCAGTCAAGTTCACCTACTGATTTCTTCGATGCCATCAGCACTTCTGCTTTCACGTCTTCTTCGTGCCTTTCCTCACGTCCTCAGTGTCCTCTTCCCTCTTCTTCAGTTTTCCATTCTTTCGAAACTCAAGTCACACCTCTCTGACCTGAGAACCTCTCCACCCTGGCAACTCGAGTGCCCTCCTTGTCATAGCCTGTATTATTCAGGCCACTCATTTATCACTTGGATTGTAGTCCAAAGTCTAATTCACCTCTTGGAAAGGTAGGTTTCTAAGTGACTGGTACACGCGACATGTCATTTATAACATTTCATTAATGATAAACGGGTAAAGGACATTTATTAATACTCTTTAGAAACCAGTGCTGCTATTTGGTATTTCAAAAAACATTTTGTGAATTCAGTGAAGACATGCACCGTACCTGTCTTAATCAGTAAAGTCATGCTCAGTGCATAGTCTATAATTATTTGTTGAACAATGTTAGGAAAAAGCCTACATCATTGTCTCAAAACCTTTGGTGTTGCTTTTTGTTAACTGTTTGGTGCCTGCTGTAATGAGGGTTACAAGCTTTGCTTTCCACTCTTCTGTTCTCATTATTTCCTTTTTAGCACACAGCAGGAACTTAAGCTGCCCACTTGACACCATGCCTGGTTTCTGTCCCAGAATGAAGTTGTTTATCATGACTTCAGAAGACAAGTAGAGTAACCTGAATTATCCAGTTATTAAAGTAATGTATAAACCTAGAGGCAATTCCATAGTAAACATTCCACCAGCTTAAAAAACTCACTGTGCTCCATAAAACTGATCTTATTGGCTCTCTGGGCTTGTTTATTGTTATGGTGTTTAGGGCAAGGCTGAGGATCTGGCCCTGGTTCACTAGACAGATTTCTATTTTATATTCTTTCTAAGTGCACTAACTTTAATTCTTCTGATTTTAACTTTTTTCATACTCTATCTTTATTGAATATACTCTTTTCTGATAACTGTCAGAAATAGCCCTCGTTACGTCTGAAGACAGACGTTCCATCAATTCTCATAGTAAATCCTCAAGAGAAAAAAACAACTTGATAAACATAGTCTATACATATCATACATACCTGGATTTAGAAAGCATCTTTTGCTGTCAACTCTACAGTTATAAATATTTTTTGGAAATGCAAATACTTGAAGTGAATGACAGCCAAACTTTGCTTACTTTGGTGTAGATAGTTACTGGAAGCTGAAAAATGGTTCCTTGACACTTTTTACTAAACTACACACTGAATACATGTGATTCTACATGGGCCCTTGAGAATCAGACTGTTTTACCTAGAACTGAAAGCATAAACTTGGTTATTTCCACAGACAGGAAGAAAGGCGTCATTCATTCATAATTATTTATTGAGCATCTTTTATAGGTCAGATATCACAGGAAGGCTTGGAGTACAAAGATGAACAAGACAGGTACATCTTTGTCCTATGGAAATCACAGTCCATCTGGATAGATTAAACAGAGGATTATACTAGTAACAATTTATTTACCGTCATAATAGTGGTATGAAGTGAAAATCTAGTATGTACAATGAGAGAATATAATTAGAGCCCCCAACCTCATCTTAGGTGGTGAGTCGCAGGGAGGAATGGGAGTGGGACGTGGTCAGCAAAGGCTTCCCAGAATGGGTGTTATTTAATATAAAATCTGAAAAAATAAGTGAGAATTAGCAAGGCAGAGAGAGGCATTACCAACTCCACATATTTAAGAATAATGAATGCTTATAGAAATAACATACTTATGATAAAATCTCAATTATGGTCATCTAATCCTATTTTATACTTGTTTTGTCACTGATACTAGGGAAGGACCTGGTTAAAAAAAGTATATTATGAAGGACTAGAAAATTTTAAACTTTGCAGGTCAGGAGATGAGACAGAGATTGTAAATGTTTGCAAGGAGAAAATGCCTGTTATAAATATCACATGAGGGTTCTAACACATTCTAATAATCATTTGCACTAATCATTTACACACAGAAAGAAAATTTTTCTATGATATATTTCTTGACATCTTATAACACATTTTATCATTAGAGATCAAATTGTACCTGATATATTATCCAGCTATAAGAAAATACTTAGCATTTTGAGTGTTTAACAAAGTAATTATTGCATTTTCCATGTGTCCAAAATAATCTAAGAAAGAAAGACAAAAAGAAGAGAAATCAGAGAGAAAATAAATAAGATGGGCAAATTTAACACAAATTACTTTATGAAAAATGTTTAAAATCAAGTAACATCATTTTTCAGAAATGTTAAATATAATTAAGAACTGTAATCATTCTATTCGACAAGAACAGTAAACATGTTGACTGGAAAAGAGTATTGAGTTTTTTCTGTCTCTCAATTTGGAGCCATTGGTATTTTAGGTAAATCTAAAATACAGTTCTTATGTGAAATTTACTTGTGTTTCCTCCCAATTTTGGATGCTGCAGCAGTTTTAAGGGCCAAGAGTGAGAAAAGAAACCAGCATTGCTGTTGCAGTCAGACGTCAGCTGGGGCTGCAGTCATCTGAGCTAGCCTCTTGACTGATGCTATTGAATTTGATTCTAATAGCAACTTTTTTTACATGTGGGAAAACTAAGGCTCAGTGAGCTTAACTAATTTGCTGAAGTATTTGAACCAGGATTCAAACGCCATCCAAAGCCCATTTTATTTCTTCTAAATTAAAGAGAAAGTGTTTTTTCCCCCCCTGAAGAAAGAATGCCTGATTTTCTTTATTATTCTGGATTAGCAGTTGTCTATAAAATGCTGAAAGGCCTCATAAAGTCAAATTTATGTCTGGTGTGTGGTTCAAAGAGAATTTTCTTAACTAGACGGTAAAATGTTCCTTAAAAGAGCTGAGCGTAGAAACAGAACGTGGATTGTTAATGACTTTCTTGTTCACATTTACTTTAAAGTTTTACTTTCTTTCCTTACAAATGTAAAGATGTTTATTCTAGAAAAACAGAAATACATAAGAACATGAAAAAAATCCCAACATGCCACCACCCAAAGTCAATCATTTTATTGACACGAACATTTTCTGCTAGCCTATTTCCTATGACTGTATATTCCCAGCGACATATTTATATTAAATATAAAATTTTGTGTCACTTTGCACTTAACACTATTCATAAAGCTAATTTTAATAGATGCATATTATTCCATTGTGTAACTTAGAAACAAACGTGAAATACTCACTTTATAAATCAATTATTATGACTACTGTTTAGAACTATTAAGAGAAACGTGAGGTGTGATAAGTTTAAATATTTTCTTTCAGCGAAAACTTATCTAAAATTAATTAACCTTGCTTCAGATTAAGACATTTGCCAAATGGTATAAATTCATAGTAAACCTCAGAAGTCAGGCTGTGTATCTTTTATCTAGACTTTCGGAAAAGAATTTGACCCAGTTCTGTAACCTTTACTGCAATTTGGGACAAGGCATTGCTCACTTTTCCAGTGCCTGAAGATGAATTTGGTAGAAAGGCTTTTTAATTTTTTGCATTTTGGTTGGGTAAAATAAATTTAGCGATTATAGAAAATAGCAAGCATATCCCTTTCCTTGACTGTTAATCAGAAAGTATTCTAACCCAGACAGCTTGAAGTATTACAATCCATTTCACATAAATAGTTCTACCTATAGTCTCACATTTCCTTACCTGGCTATTGAGTTAAGAGCATAGATTCTGGAATTAGACAGCCTGAGGTCAAATTCTAATTCTACTACTTTGATACCCAGCCTCTGACCTGATTTTTCTCACCTGTAATGTGGGCATAATAAACATTACCTACCTCAGAGGGCTCCTGTGAGGATTAAATGAATCAAACATGTATAACATTTAGAACGGTGCCCAGTACACTGCAAGTTCTCAAAAAATGCCAGCTATTATTATTGTTATTATTATGTCCTTATCTTTCATTTGGTAACAAAGATTTTGTTAATCAGATCTTTGGTTAACATGCCATTTTCAGATTAAAGCCTGATCCATTCTTTAATGCCTTTGAAGGCATAGAGCCTAGATCCTTCAGGAAGGCTACCCGTTGTTTTTGTTCATTCCTTAGTGTCAGGTGTCTACTTCCAGAAGTTTATTTCTGAGATTACTCTTTGGTTCATTTGCTAATGATGCTGAGACATCCCTCAAGTAATGGAGCTGATTCTGTAGTTCTAGCAGCACTTCTGCCTGCCCCAGACTCCACTTTTTTAGAGAAAAGCAGGAACTGAAGACAGTGATTATGCTAGTTTGGTTGGAGTAAAGTGCTTGTTATGGGGAAGGTGGGATGCAAATTGGCAGATGTAAGTTGGTACTAGATCATAGAGGGCCTTGAATGCTTGGGTAAAGCATTGGATTCTATTCTTTAGATTATGGAAAGTGATAGGATAAAAGAAAGACATGTTTCCAAAGGACCCAGGGTATGAGTCACCAATCTGTTTATGCCACCTGTCCCCCCATTCTTGTGTTCTTAAATTTGATTCATTTCTCTCTCAGTTAGAGAACGTGAGACACATTCCCTCTAACAACTAAGTAACCTCTCACTGAAGAATATATTTTTTGAGCAAATAGTTTTCCAACAATTCTCAAGTCATCTTATGCAGATGGCTGCCTCTTCTGCCTATAATGTTGGCCCTGAGTCACAAAGATTATTTTTTGGTGACATTTCTATTCTTTGGGAGCCCCCCCCAAATTGACATTTGATTGTTTTAGTAGCATAATTATGAAGATTATCGTTCTTTAATCCCTTAACTGTAATAAAATTTTACTCTTTAAATAGTTATTTGCTAGGCTATACTGCATACACATGTAAAACAGATGCTCCCAAGTAATCAGAATCCTTGAGAGCTGTGCCCAGTGGTAAGTAGTTGCTTTAGTCTAAAAAGTTAATTCTTTTATCAACTAAAGTTCTCAAACATCTTTCAGAACAGAATCGTCTGTGTGACAAAGTTGCTGGATAATGAGGAGAAACACTTCCATTAATAATAGTGTGCAGGAACTTCTAGGCAATTGAAATGAAGTTAAAGGATAAGAACAAAATGCCAGAAGGAAGTTGTTAAGCTAAAGGCTATCTAATTTTTATTGTGCTTTGCAACAAATTCTATGGAGTTTTTATGTACCACCCCAGACAGAAATTAATTATATCCAGATCTAGAGTTCCATGGTTTATTCATGCCCTCATTATAGCACTTCCATCTCGTGTTGTAATTAGTCAGTTTATGTCTGTCTTCCCCACTAGAAGGCTGATACTTCACACTGGGGATGGGCCACTTACCCTCTGGTCCTCCATACCTGACACAGGCATGACATGTAATACGTGCTCAGTAAATGTTTGATTCTTACTGAGTGAGAATGTGTATTTATAAAAGTCTGTGTAAAACAGATAGCTGAAACTAGTTAAAGGCAGCTTAAAAGAAAACGCACCTCATTACAGAGAGTCTAGCTTAGAAATAGTATTCCACGGGATGTGTCAGCAGTGACGGGGGCCAACACCAACATTTGACCTATTCTCAATGAAGAGAAGACCAACTAGATAATGTTCACAAGCTATGTTATGTAGAGTTTTTAGCGAAAAGTGAAGGACATAAAAGATGAATGCATGCTGCTTCACTTGGTCGCTGATGTAGACCAAGAAGTGGATTTTAGGTGGTTGAGGGATGATTTTCTTTGCCAGGTAGCAAAGAGGCAGTAATGGGAGCAGAAAGCAGCTGTGGTCTTGTTTTAGAGTTCCTTGGGTCTCCAGAACTTCTGGAGGATAGGGTGGCTCTCTCCTCTGGCTGGGGTATGGTTGGGCTGTACAAGTAATCTCTCCCTCAGGAGTGCTTGCCTCAGCTGTCATTCTACACCTTTTTTTTTTTTTTCTGACCCAGACCATCTTTAGGGCTGACAAATATAGAGCATGGAAACTGGTCCTACTCTGTGGTGTGTTAATAAATGTCTATCTCTAGCTGTGCCCTGGGTTTAGGTATGAAAAACATGTATAAGGCAATGATAGGTAAAGGCAAGGGAACTGTCACAGTGCACTCTTATCAGACCATAAACTGAATTCACTCACATTTTTCCACTGGTCCCATCCACCTTAGCCTTGTAATTGCTGTCCTGAATATATTTATGCTATATCCAAATCATGTCAGTCAGGAAGATCTTCCCAAGATGCAAATCTGATTATGTCACTACCGATACCCCTTGCCTTCCAAGGCTTAAATTCCTGCTAAGTTTCCTAATTTCTTAGGATAAAATCTCAAGTACTCACCCTGGTACACAGGCCTTGCATGATGTGCCACTTGCATACATCGCCACCCTCACCTCCTACTGTGCTCCCCTTTCTCTAGTGTCCAGTCATTTCCTCTGGTGCGACATACTCCCTCATTTCAAGGCTCTTGCACATACAGCTCATTTTCCCTGCATCCATCTCCTTAGACCTCTTTGCCTAATGAACTTCTCATCTTTCAGCTCTCAGCTCCAACGCTTCTTTCCCAGAGAAGACTCCACTGTTCGACTATGCTTTTATAAAATCGTTCCCTTTCTTCAAAGCACACATATCAGCTTATAAGTATACGTTTGTGTGATTATTGGGTAAATGTTTTTTTCCCCCATCAGACTTTAAATTTCATGAATAGAGGGATCATGTCTGTTTTTGTATCTTCAGTAATTTGTACAGTGACAGACACACAGTAGTTGCTCAATAAATATCTCATTACTACATGAAAACATGGCAACTATCATCATAACTAACGCTGCCTTTCACACACTTTTCTGGAAGATATTTATAACACATTCAATCCTCACAACAGCCATATTAAGCATATTCACTGTCATTATGCCCATTTTCCAGATAAGGAAACTGAGATGGAGAGAGAAAAAGAATGCTCAAGGTTACACAGTAATTGGCAGCACTGGCATTTGTACCTAGTTTCCGTGTTCTATACCTTTCTGCCATACTGCCTCTTGGGATGTGGAGTCCTGACGCCAAACCTATGAACTAAGTATTGTCATCTCCATTGTACAGATAGGGAAACTGAAGCTCAGTGAGTTAAAATAACTTACCCAAGATCACACCCTTAAGTGGTAAGCCCAAAATTTGAATGCAGGTCCCCTAAAAATTATACAACTTCCTTCGTTGCAGTCCTTCTCTGGGTGTGTCATATAACCATCAAATTAGAAATCTCAGTCTGAAAAAACAACTAGAAAATCACTAATTGTAATATGGTGCTGAAAATATCATGGTTTAATGAGTGCCCGTATGTGTGAAGTGCTGTGTGATGGTCTTTATGAGGATTGCTTCTTTGAATCCTAACAAGGACCCTGTGAAAAAGCACCCCAGTGTCTTTAGGAGCTTGGTAAAATTGGACTGTGTTAGTTCAGGTAGCAAGTATTCCTCCCAAAGAATCAGAAGAATAAAAGCTATTATGGTTGGCTATTTGTGTGGCTGGATACTGATGGCTGAAATACTTTTTGAAGCTCACTTGAGGTTGCAGAGAATGAAATAACAGTAAGGGATGTTAAAGCAAGAGAAAAAAGCCCATGATTTATGTGTTTTTCTCTTTTCGTTTAAACAGTGTAGACACGGATCAGGATGGAAACCATGCAGGGAAACCCTGGTCTGAAATGTCATTTCATTCCAGTCTCTTCAGTGTTATGTAGTGTGATTGCAAGATATGCTGAAATGGAAATTTAGTGCTACTGTATTCTGAGATGTATTTACATGGTGGTTTTGTAGTCTGTGCATGTACCTCCTGTTTATTACTAAATAAACTCTACATTCATTGTTGTTGATTCAATCGAAGACTGACACACTGACATTGAAAAGATGAAGCAAGATTATATCTCGGAGTAAAACATGCAGCCTAGAGACAGAAACTCAGAAGTAAATACCGATATCTGTGAATAAAGAAGCAATTTTCAGAGTTCGCTTTACATGTTTCTTAAGAAACCTATTACCTTTATATCTGTGTATGTTATTTCTCACTACTGTATAAAACTAGTGAATGCTTTCAGATAAGGATGAGGTTTTATTGAGGACTTGATTCTTCTAGAAAAGCCAAGAATAACGAGAAAAAAATGGGAACAAATTATTGCCTGCATTGATTACAATACCTCCCCTGGCTCCTCCCCGCTCCCTCCAAAAAGGTTTCTGGTTGTTAGTATCAGAGGAATGATTTGTTTGGAGCTGTCATTTGTGGTATTTGCTTCCAAATTATGGGCTGAAGTTATGTCAGGACATGAATGGAAATATCTCTTTTTGAGAAAAGCACATTCATGTGCCATATGTGATATGAAACATGCCTATTGTCCCACAGATTCTTTCTTTTCCTCCATTAACCTCTTCCCTTTGTTTCAGAATTACCTATAAAGAAACGAAATGGAACTGCATTTTGTATTAAAATGGTGAGAATTTCTTTTTTTCTTTTTTCATTTACAGAGTTGAAAGATTTTCTTTTTTCCAGACAGAAAGATTTGCTGCTACCAGTATCTTTGGGCTTTACCTAGCTGATCAACAGCCCATGGATTATACAAACATAACTGCATTTCCATTATCCATCTCCGACAAATTACAGTCTGCCACTAGAACTGCCATAGCAGACAGCAGGCATTGGGTTTTAAACTATCTTCTTTTTCTTAAATCCTGAAAACAAGGCCGTGATTCTTCATATTCAGTCAAAATAGAAAATGCTCAGGCTCAATGCACACAAGGAAATTGCAACCTCGCTCTCTCGCTCTCCCGCCTCCTTTTATTTACTGCGACCCTGCACTGCATTGCAGTCCTGCAAAGCTCTCAGGGAGCCGGAAACCGGGGGCCGGGGGAGGAACTGCACGTAGAGCGCCACCACCGCCTCTTTTATAGCCAAACCACAGAGTCTTGCTTGAGGTCATCTTTTACCTTGTATTTCGATTTCATAGAGCTGCTTTCAATAAAGAGAAGACAGACACATTGCTGAGATGTGTGCAGCATGACAGTTTTAAGAGAAGAAAAGAAAAAACCCAAAGGTTATTCAGTTACCTACCAATCTCCTCCAATGCTGAAGTTTTGGATGAGGTGGTGGAAGAAAGGAAAGTTCTCCTTTCAGTATGCGATGGTAGATACGGGAAGTGTTTTTGGACTGATTAATTTGGTTAATTTTCCTTGAAGAAAATATTTAATGAAAGAGAGCTAATGTGCTAGCTGCCCTGCTCTCTCTCTCTTTCAACTTTTTATTTTATTATGAAATAATATCACATTTTGAAATAATTTTACCTGGTCTCTTTTTGACAAAGTACATTTGTAAGATATTCTTCTGCTTTGCTTGGGTCTCTAGGATTAAGCCGCACCCCCGTCATGCAGGCAGCCCAGCAAACTCCTCTAAGTGCGATGAGGCAGTATGAACCCCTTTGGGTTCACCAGAGTGGAGACCATTCACGGAAGGGTTAATCACCTAGGTTGTGGCGGCTTGTGTGAGTCCCTTTACTCACTGGGCCTCAATTCTCTAATGTGAATAACTGGGATAATAAAGCCTACCGATCCCCACCTACATTCCCCCGCTTCCATGCCCCTCTATGAAAATTGAATGGGATAATGCATGTGAAATACTTCTTAACACAGAATGATCCCTCCAAGTAGAAGCTGTTTTTGATTATTATTGTTATTATTTAAGGAGATCGATATTCCTCTCTTTAATTGCCCCATCTCCTAAATG
The DNA here is from genome assembly GCF_000325575.1 of Pteropus alecto. Taxonomy (NCBI): domain Eukaryota; kingdom Metazoa; phylum Chordata; class Mammalia; order Chiroptera; family Pteropodidae; genus Pteropus; species Pteropus alecto. The sequence goes on along the minus strand of NW_006494612.1, from coordinate 1,654,808 downwards.
TATTTGAACCTTCTCTCTGGGCTGGCTCCACCTTCTCAAACTTGTTTTAGCCATGATTAGAAGGGTAAATCAAATGTTTGGTTTGTTGTTAACTCTAGGAGGAAGGTCTCCCATATCATTTAACTCATCGTTTCCCGGTAGCCCAGAGCTAAGCACCTACATGGCATTTAGCAAGTATTTGTTGAGGAACAGTGAAGAGAGCTCAGGAAGTTCAAGGGTCCACTGTTTGGACCTCTTTGGTTCTTCCATTTCCTCCTTCTGGTGAGGGCTGCCCTACCTGGGACTATGAAGATGTGGAGATATTTTGGGCAAGCGTGAGTTTTAGTCTGGAATAGTCTAATGGTTTTGCATTTCACTAAAATACCCTCCAGTTCTATTACAGTTTGATTTTCTTAGCACCTATATTCCTTTTAGGAAATCAGGCCAAAAGCTTTTACTAAATTACCTGGTTTAAAAAAAAAAATGCTTCAAGGAATTAAAGATTTGAGTGTTTTTATTCTTGTTTATCAAAACCAGACCTCTAGCTAAAAACTCTTGCTTGTTTCATTGCTGACCTCTCATTTGAAGCTAGTTCAAGTAAAGCCTGGATTGTTTTTAGAAGCTTACAATTAACCTCAAGTCATAAAAGTGAGAAGAAAATGATACAAATGTCCATTTTATTCAATGCATGCTCAAAACTTTTAGGGACCTGTGTAATGGACTTTATAATCTACAAATGTAGTACATCTATTATTTAGTGGATCTAAAAATAATTATTTTTACTAATATTAAATTATGTTGAAATCTTGATAAAGTATAAAACTTTTATGAACTGTGGAATTACTGTAATGTTTTGAAAGTTATTCCTTATTCTGTCTTTCATTGAGTCAGTGTGTGATAATGCAGAGAGTTTTGTAATTTTTATATTTGAGTATTTAAAACTAAGATAATAGGCAGCACTTTTAGCTACCTCTTTGAAGGACTGTAGAGCAAAATTGAAAATGTTTCTAGAATGTGGTTTTTGAAGAGCAAATATAAAGGCTAATATATATGTTCGATATGTGTATATATAGATATATTCACATATATATGTAAATACATTTATAAATGTAAATGTTGTTTTAGAACTTTCAGCAGAGTCCTTTTTTTAGTTTTGAAATATGCAAAATAACATCTGTAACGTATATTCAGTGTTATTAAGTGTAATAATAAACAAGTCGTCCTTAACATGGATAAATTTTAGAAGTTTTTTTAAAAACAAACTTTTTGTTATGTTCCTGTGAGCCAAGTGGCAATTACTACTTCATTTTAAATGTAAAACATAGCCAGATGAATGAAGTTTAGTTTGTAGCACCCAGAAATAAGCCTTGGTAGAGCAGCAGTCTGCTTTGGAGGATGAGTGGCAGGTCAGCATACTACTGCTTTGCTCTCTGGGCAATTCCAGGCACACAGACAACACCATGGTCAGTGTGTTCCCTCTGTCCAGCAACCAGGCAGTATCTTGAATACCTGGAGTGTTTCTTTAACATTGGTTTAAGACAATGAATGTATTGAGAATGATTGACCCATACTGTGGAATGTGAATTGCACATGCCTTATCATACTATTGGTTTAAGTGCAGTTATATTAAGTAAAAATATCAAATGGTATACCAGGGCACTCAGCTATTCATTTCTGGCCCCTCCTGACTAGGAAATGATGACTCATAATTTTCTATCTCAAATCACTATGGGAACTGTTTCTCTTCTGGTCTGGTTCCCATTTCCCTTGTTAGTTGTTCAGGTTTCCCACACTCTCTTCTCTCTGTGCTATTTATTCTGTTCTTGTCCCATTCATTTGCGTTAGGATCAAAACTTCCTGTTATGAGAACTCTTTTTACTAATTGCAGAGGACTTTCATTATATCTGCAGTTACTCAAATAAAAGATTTGATTTCTCGTTCCTCTATCATGTGTACTGCTTTCATGGGTTGCTGCTTCTGATTTACTGTAAAGTATATTCATAATTAATTGGATATAACATTTCTGCCTATTTTCCCAGTTATGCATTTTTCCATTTGCATCTGAGTCATTCTCTTGTTTACCTCTGTGCTGAAGTGGAGAGGGTTATGGGTTTCTTTTGATTTTTGCTAAGGAGAATAATTTCCATATTGGATTTGAGTTGACAATGGGTTCTTCATTGGGCAGACATGTAGACATCATTATACTTTGGTATAATGAGATTTCACTATTTATTAAGGGTTTACATAACATGTCTGCCAGTCACAAAGGCTTCAAAATTCTCATGAGTCAAGACAGATATTAGTTCTATATGCAATATTTCCATGTAGGTAATGAAAATAGACAGGTAACTTCAATACTCTACTTTGTCCATGAATACAGATTTTTCATAATATGTGCTTTTTAAGAGGCTTTACTGGTATGGAAAATTTTATTCCAGAAATAACTGCTTCCTCTGCTTTTCTGAGATTGGAAATAGATGTCGATTTGCAGAGACTTTGGAAGGCCGTGGTCTGAGTGAGAATACAAATATGTCGTGCTCGTGTTGGAGCCATAACCCTTTTGCCTTGGTGTGGTCTCTAGAACTATAAAATAAGCTTAATGTCAGAAGTCAAGTGAGAACACATGTTCTCTGTTAATTGCATGTTTATGAATAGACTCCAAATAAAATGTTAGAAGTTTTTTTTTCTCCAATTGCCTATCTTAAATTGAAATTCAAAGAATAATTTTTTTTTAAAAAACTTTTATTGAAGTAATTTTAAATTTACAGAAGACTTGCCAAGATAGCGCGGAGAGTTTCTGTATACTCTTCACCCTCCTTTTTCTAATAATAAGATCTTACATAACCATGGTACTTCCGTCAAACTAAGAAACTAACTTTGATGTAATAGTGTGAAACTATAGACTTTATTTGGATTTCACAAGTTTTTCCTCCTGTGAAGAACAGATTTTAAAAACATTTTTATTTAGAGTCCAGAATTATTTTATTTAAAAAAATAAAATTATACCTTTAAAAGATTTGGCAGTCTAATATGGACATATTTTGGGGGAGATTCTCAGGGAAAATTAATAACGAATGTTCAATAATTTTATATGATGAAAATATTAAAACATTCGACATCTTAGTGTTGGTGTATAGAATTGATTATTCTGCCCAATTTTAATTATTCTTTATAATGAATACAATATTATTTACATGAATATTTCTTTCAAATGAATGCAGTTTCACTTTTCTTACAAGTCAGGAGTAAGGATATAAGGTAATTTCTATAACAGTCCTTTTATCCTGCAATCTTTAAATTCAGTGACTCTCCCACAAGCTTTTTCCTGTAAGCTTATTGAATTTTGCGTATTATGGAAAATACAGTTTTGATGAAAGCTAGAATAATTTTTGTTTTAAAGAGTGCATATAAAGCACAACCAGCAATCTGATGAATAAAATGATAAATACAAAGGTGTGTGGGGAAATAGTGTAATTTCATTTTCTTCATAAAAAGATGTTATATCAACCCTCATATTTTTTTCAATTTATTTGGTAGCTTAGCAATATTAATGCATTTTAGAGGACCATTGCCTTTGTCTCACTTTGCCCTTTTGTGCTCCCCATGTTTGGTACAGGCATGCTATCTTGGATTGCTGACTTTTCAAATGTTTTGTTTTCATAAATACTTGAGCACTAGGCTGAACAGAACATAAAGCACCTATGTGCAGGATTCAAACAAAAAAGGAAAAATGAATTTCTAACTTTAAAAAGCTCCTGATGACTTAATGTAGTGGAGAGTCAGAGAAGGTATAGTCTCTGTTGCTTCGATAGGATTGAGATTTTGCTCTCATTTTTTCTCAAAAAAGCAAGTACTATCTAACTTTATATTTAAGTGAAATTGAAATACATACCTAATCTAAAATACTTCCCAAACTTTAACCCTAGGATATACGGTGTGATTTTCACCAAGAAGAGCTTTAAAAGGTAAATGATACTCGGGAAGGTGAAAATGAGAGTTATTAGTGTCAATGTAAGGGACACAGATTAAAAAGCTTGGGCCTGAACTTTTACTGAATTTGGCAAAGGAAACCTTAAAATTGAAATGATTTCCTCATTTGTAGATGAAATATATCAAGCAGAGGTTTACAGGAAAAGCATATTTTCCCATCGCTTCCCATAAAGTTCCATTTTTGAAGGCAAATTTTAAATGGTGGCAGGGAGTGTCAGCGTTTTTAGGACCAAATTCTAATTTAGGTAATTTTGCTTGGCATTCAGTGGTGCTAGAGCAGAGAGCTTGGCCTCAAATCTATGTCTGTTCCCCAAAAGAGGCCTATTTAAAAGAACTGTTGATGAAAGGTTGGCGTGTGTACTGATTTTTATGTAGGTCAGTGCTGTGGAGAGATTAAAACAAAGAGCTGGAAGTAAGGGAGTTCTCTCAGGCTTCCCTCCTTCGAATTGGCTCCATTGAACTGGTCCCTCTCATGGTGAGGCTGTGGAGGGAAGGGAGGAATATTTTCCAAGGTCCTTTAAATGTACTCTTGGTCCTTATATTTAGGAGTTCTCTGTAGTCCAGAATTGCCTCTTTGAATTTGCAAAACCTGATATCACTATGGTTGCTGTGGTCAAGAAGACCTACTGTGTAGAGCCTGTTGCTAACAGCCAGTGGCAGTGCTATATAGGGACTGCCTCTTTTGATCAGTATGTATTTATTTTGGGATTGTGGGAGCAACCTTGTACAGTGTTCTGGAGAAATTTCGTAGCTTTTCATAGATAAGCAAGGAGGGTGTTGTTTATTTAGATATAATAAGAGCTCCTTTTTAGCTCACCTAAATAAACTTGAGTTTATACTAGAAAAACGATGATGTTTAATCCAAAAGTAAGTAATTCCATTTGAATTACAAACTTTTTTTTTTAGGCGAGGCAACGGCGCCAACCGCCCCCCTCCCCCCGCCGCCCGCCCCCTCTGCCTTGGTTGACCTCACAGATTGCAAGGACCTTGTCAGCTTACAACCCTTATTTTTTTATTTTTTACGCTTACAGCACTCGGTCTTCCTAGGTGGTCTCTCATCCAAGTACTAACCAGGCCCGACCCTGCTTAGCTTCCGAGATCAGACAGCATGCCTTGGTTGACCTCACAGATTGCAAGGACCTTGTCAGCTTACAATCCCTTATTTTTTAGGCCTACAGCACCTGGTCTTCCTAGGTGGTCTCCCTTTCCATCCAAGTACTAACCAGGCCTGTTCTTTTGCACAGTTCTACAAGGTGACTGGATTAAAGAATTTGAGAAATTAATTCAGAATGATATTTTAGCAAGTGATAATTTTTAAATGACTTTACTTATCCAGGTCATAACTGTATTTCGTTGTAGAATTTCTCTGTGGGCTCCTCGTTCTTCAAATCTTTAAGTCCTTACATGTCACCTCCTCAGAATAGTCTTTCTCGACCATCCTCCTTAAATAGTTTCCACACACACCTCTCTGGTTTTTCTCCACATTATGCAGTTTGTTACCTTCCGCTTACTTGAGTGTTCACCTCATTTCTGTGTTTATTTGCCTATTGTCTCCTTTCACTAGAATTTAAGCTCAATGAAGGCAGGGATATTATCTCTTTTGTTTGTATCTATATCATTGATGCTTAGAACAGTACCTAGCCTATAGTAGAGACTCAAGAAATATTTGCTGGATGAGCAAATATGGAATTTCAGGAACTAAAACAGGAATAGGGAGAATTGTTTTGGCCAGGTTCTCTTTCCATCACACCTGTCTCTTTCAACAGTGTGTTGAGTTGAACAGTTCTAGAGTAGACTCCACTATGGTCAGCTGACCACTGGCACCCTGAGTTTGAGAAGTTCAACTGTAACATGGTCCTGGTATTTAGCTATTCTAGCTAGGAGCCTGTAAAGAAGCACTCAGCATGTTGTCTAGCTTTAAAAGCTGTGAATCTATGATTTTTTTCCCTTGACCAACAAAAAAAGAAAAAAAAAAATGTAAGGCCTTGACGACAGAAGCACCCAATCTTTCTAATTGAAATGCTTTCTGATTTTTACAATGACATCTCCTGCTATCAGGTATGATGGCTGTGTTCTGGAGACCCTCTGAAATGGCGTGAAAAATGATAGAGAATAAAAGCAAATCATAAGAAACTACATTCCAACAAATCTGTAGAAGGCAATTGCTTAAGGTTGAGATTTTTAAAAATCATCGAGGATGGTCTTGCCCTGAATGGAATGATAGTTTAAATTAAAAAAAAAAAATCTTATTCTTCCTTGCATTGGTTTCACTTTCACCCGGTGTGGAGCGTGCCTTGATAGTCACGTATGGAGGTTTAATACAGCTCATCATTGTTTCTTTTCCATTGCAACAAAGTGGGTTGAAAGCTTGAGGGATTTCTCCTGCAATAATTCCCTAGATCTCATTCCTGGTCAGTACCGTGCTGCTCATTTCCATTAAGCAGATAGTCCTCCTTTTTCTTCTTTTGCTTCCAGACTCATAATTCTGTGCTTATCTGCACTGAACTTCATTTGCATTTATTAGCTGGGTAGGTACTTGAAATATCTAAAACCCTTTTATCTGCCTGCTTTGTTTCTCATTATTTGCTGTCTCTTCCAATTTAGTATTAACTGCAAAGTTGAAATGTTTCTTCTGAAACTGTTGTTCAAATTCTTTGCATACCAATGTAGTGCCTGGAACTGATGTCTGCTGGGATCCCAGTCAATAACCTGGTTCTGCCTTGAAAAGCTTTAATTTCTCACATTTTACTTTTCTCACTTGACTAAGTGCGGTATGAACTGTTTATGTAGATTTATTCATTTGCTTTTCTGTTGCACATTTGAACCATTGAGACTCTCTGCTCTGGTAGACAGTGTACTAAGGAACACAGCAATGAACAAAACAGGGGCTTCTTGCCCTCATGGAGCACAGGGCCTGTTTTGTATAGAGAAATGTATATATTGCCCATAGCATTTTGCCCTCCACCCAATTCCCCAGTTTTCCTGAGCTGTCCCTTTTTAGGCTTTGGGCCTTCATTGAATAATATTTTACAAAGTGTCATTATGAAACTCAAGATTATTTTAAAAGACATTGTTTCTCATTTTCTTTTTCTTCACAAAGACCCATGGGAGAAATTCCCTTCGGATTTCACCATCAGGAGTGTTTCTCCTGAACCACTGGTTTGTTCTTGTCTTACACTGTGACTCAGGAATAGATTCTTCCTACCTCGCTGTGTTGGCTGCCAAGTTGTGTGCAGGCACGTTTGTAATCCACTCCCAGAAAATGTACCAGCTCTTATAACAGGGCTTTGAATACTAATCTCACTAGAGATTTTAGCCTCTTTCAGCTAATCTCCATCTTCCAACATTGTAGGATTCCATCATTGGCTGTACAAAAACTAAAGTCTTATTTCCTTTTAAATATTCCTCCAAACTGTCTAAAGTCCTTTTTGTAACATGACAGATTATAAGTAATCATTTATTTCTGTGAACTCAGAAGGTGATCGTGTTCTAGTTTGAGTCCTAGGTTCATTTCACGAATCGTTCCCTGACTGGTGCTCTGGTATGAACCTGGACTGTATGAACTGCTGTATGAACTTGAATAAGTCACTTAACTGTCCCAAATTCTCTGTTTCTCATATGCAAATTAAAAGTATTTGATTAGACTTGCAAAATTGTCCTCAGCACTAAAATTTTGTGTTTGTATGGACAAATGTGTAATTGTGCCATCAACATGCCTACTTTTCATCTTAGAGCTTAGTTGGCTTTTCTAGCAATTTCACTTGTCGAGTGCCTCTAAGATACTGTCCCTGATGCCAAATCGCAGAGTTGATAGACTCAATTCAGGACCTTTAGAGTCCAGGAAGTGAGACTGAGCAGCAAACTAGCAGTAATACTGAGGTTCTCTGTGAAAGAGCGGGGAAAGAGGCAAAAAAGCAGGCCGTGAGGACCACCCAGAGGAGGAGGCTGAACTAGGACTTCGGGAGCCATCAAAGACATAGAAAGAAGAGGAAATGAGTAGCATTTAGAAGGGTAGAAAGGAGTTAGCCAGGAGGGTACTTTTGACTCCTGGAAACTGCATTTGCCAACATACTAAGATATGAAAGACTAGTTTCTGTTCAGGACAGCAGTAGTAATTTTGTCCTTTTGGGGAGTGGAGAGGGTGGAGGGTGAGACTGGAGAGTCAGCAGATACTGGATATTGAAGGGTTGTGTGTGCTGTGCTGAGATGTTTAGACCTCATTCTAAAGGTCATGGTGTTCCACTGAGGGAGTTTAAATGAGGTGGGCGGAGGTGAACAGATTTGAAATTTAGAAAGAGATCTCTCTTATACAAGTATGGATGATAGATTTTAGAGGTTAGCTAAAAAATTGGGGCAATTTTTCTTCTATCTCCTAGGAGAGTGCATATATTAGGAACAGGATTTACCTAGATTTCTGATTTGAGTAAATTTAGGAAGATCGGCGATGCCTTTCACCGTGACAAAGAATGTCAAAGAGGAACAGGCTCGGAAGAAGAAACAAAGTCTCTGTTATAGATGTGTCGAGTTCGAAGGACTGTGGGGGCACTTATGTTGGGATGACCAGACAGTTTGAGATAATAATAGTAATAATAATAATAATAATAGCAGCTCATATTTATTGAATATGTATTAAGTGCCAGTTGCTTTACATGCAGTCTCTCATTTAACCCTTGGAATAGCTCCGTTATCCTATTTCTAGACGAGAAAATGAAGCCTGGAAAGATTAAGTACCTTCTCTAAGGTCATATAGCTGGTAAGGGAAGGAGCCAGTATCACTGGGCTCCAGATCCCAATTTTTAACTACAACCATGTACTGACTTAAACTTAGAAGTCAGGTCTGGGCTGGACATGTTCATTTGGCATATTATATTGGTCTATGACATGGGTGAAAATGGAAGCCTGGGAACATCAATCTGTTGGGGTCCAGCAGAGGAAGCGGGACCTATGAAGGAGGCTAAGAAGGAGGCTATGAAGGAAACGGGAAGAAAAATATCGAGAGAAATGGTATCATGTCAGTAACGCTGGCACCACCAGACACTGGCAGTGTCATCGATGTCAGTCTATTGTCCCTGATCCTCACTGATTTTTCTCTGTAAAATGGGGTTAATATTATTTTCAAATCTTCTCTCATGTGTTAATCAAGATAGCATTTATCAAGGACTTATTCTGCTATGTGGGACATAATTAGTGCTTAGCAAATGGTGGCTGCTGTTATTACTTCCCAGCAGAAAGCAACGAAAGAGAGGATTTTAGGAAAGAGCAAGTAGCCACCACTTTTAGTTGCTGCAGGGAATTAGACTAATGGAGAGACAGTAAAGCTTGTGGGATCGAAACAGAGAGTGGAGTCCAAGAGTTTTGATAACTGTGAAAACAGCAGGAAAAAATTTCCCTCAGTCATGCATCTGCTGTTAATTTTACATTGCAAAGAACAAATACCTTGGTATCAGTTTTCTTCAAAATCAATCACAGTGAATTCTGTGAGCTACGAATGCCAATACAAATGAAATGAAATGTCGATCATTTATAATTACTTGAAAATAACATTGCATTGAAAAAGTTTTAAGGCCAGCGGTATCATGCGGAGCTTTAAAACCCGCGGTACATCAATGATAAATGAGAGGATTTGGCAAATAACAAAGGCAAATAAAGTTTAGGATTTAAACTTTCCTTTGTTATAGCACTCTCTTCTCCACCCCCACTTCATGGTGTCACTTTACAGAGGCAAGGTGGTTCAGGATCCCCAAAAAATCAAGAAGCATTCAGATTTGAGTGACTCTCGAATCTTACTTTTTTATTCTTACCATTTTACTCTTGTTGGGATCTTTGGCATTGGACAATTTCCTTTACCTCCTCATCACAAATTTTCTGATCTGTGGAGTCTGAAAGATACAGTTTGGATTTATATATAAAATCTCTCACTTTTAAAAATCATGGAAACTAGTTAACAAAAGTTTTCACTGTGGGCCAAACAAACCATATTTGTGGGCAAGCTTTGGTTCCCAGACCACCAATTTGCAGACTCTGGTTCACACAAATTTTCAATATAATTCTGAGATTTTTAGTAAGAAAGGATTTAAAGAGCTCCCACTGTGTCTTCAGTCCACAAAACTGTGCCAGGCATACTAAAGATGGGAGGCAAAGATTTTGGCCTTAAGGGAGCTATACTCTTTTTGGAAAGATAGGATTTACCAATGAGAAACTTAGGATACAGATTTCTAAAAGAACGGAGTTGTAAGGGGGTCCAGAGTAATCCACTCTCCCTGTTGATAGGTGAGAAATCTGAATCTCGGAAAGATCCAAATTCACAGGACTAGTGAGTAGCAGAGCTGTTCTTGAACCTGGCTTTTCTGAGCCCTAGTCCAGTCCTCCACATCTCATTCCACAGATGGTGTATCTTCTTGTGATAATGATCCCGTTGGAGTTCAGAAGAAGAGGACAGTGTGGGCTGAAGTCTTCACTGAGGATACATGACTAGAATCAAAGACTAGAGGATGAGAGGAGGAGTAACTATTTATTTGGTTTGAGGGGGAAACATGGAATAAAAGGAAAACCAAAAGCAAATCAAAAGTTAATAGTAAATATGCTATTTTGGGATATATCAATGGGGATCCAATCAGGAAATAGAAACCATATCATTCATTTAGCAGGAAGAATTTAATATAGAGTATTACTAACCAGGTATTAGAGAACCGAAAAGGCACAAGCGGATGAAGAGGAGTCACAGAGGCAGTAACCACAGGAAGCAGCAATCATCTCTAGGGTTGGTGAAACACGGAAAAGTTGGGATTAGTAGAAACTAGAAGTATGGAGGAGTGATCCCAAGAAGGTAGGACTCGAACCTCAGAAGAGGGCCCGGTGCTGCTGTCTCTGAGGAGGCATGATAAGGCTGACTCTGGGAGTCAAACAACACACCAAACTAGGATTTCTACAGCAGCTAATTGCCCCCTTCCAAGCTAAGGAACTCTTCCTGATGCTGACAGGCACAGGAAACAAATAGGAAGGAGCAAGATCTTTTTCCTTTCCCTTAATATCCCTTATTGGCACAGCCCAGCTGGCAAAACAGAAATGTGATTTGCAGATCTCAGTTCCAGCTCCAGAAAGCCAAATTGAGAAGGGTGAGTGAAGCTGAGAGACAAAAGCTTTTTAATAAACAGCACAATCAGCACAGTTGGGCAGCAGTGGGGAATGTGACTTGAGCAGAATCCTCATGTCGGGTGCGATGGTAGATGAGGCTGTAGAGGTTGGCGGGGACAGATGATAGACAACTTCGAATGGTAGAAAGAGCCATTTAGACTTGAATTTCATAAGAGACTTAGAGACTAGGAGGAAAGATGGGATTCTGAGTCATGATAGTATTATACTCATTCAGTTGTGTTCTTTTAATAAAGCCATTTTTTTGTTTTGGTGAAAAGATGGGTACATGGATGTTGGTTTTCAGGGAATGGATCTTTCTCAGGAGCCAATAGAAGGAAGTAGTAATAAGTCAAGTCTTGAGGCATGAGAGGAGGGCTTTAGTTAGCAGAGGGGGAAAGCCAGAATTCATGAGGGAGAATTAAATGTCAAACTCCCATTATTCTACACATTGACATGTACAGTTTTCCCCACTAGTTATTGGCTTTTGAAATGCAAAACTATGTCCTATTCACCTTTCTATATGCTGGGCTCAGAAGATTGTCCGAAACATACTATGTTCTAAACATGTTTTAAGTAGCTATACTTATATGATGTTTTATAAGACATAAAGTCTCTGTGACAGAGACCATGCTATATGCCTGTTCAGGTAGGAATCGGTCTCATTATAGCTAATGTGTATTTATCAGTGGTAGTATAAATGGACTGGATATAATGCCATATACTATAGAAATGTGTTAGGCTTCACAAAAGTGTCATATTAGTTAGCTTTCGCTAGTAATTTTTCTGTGTAACAAACAAATTTCAAATCCTCAAATCTCAGTAGTTTATGAAATAAATAAGCATTATTTTTGTTCATGTGTCAGCTGCAATGGGTCAATGACATGGCTTTGCTTCTTGCTTCAGCTCTCCAGGTCGGAGGTTAGATTTTAGTCTGCTCCACATGCTGTCTTAATGCTTAGTTCTGAAATAAAGGAGAAGACTCTATGTGGGGAAAAAAAAAACCCATTCTCATGACAGTAGGGAACGGCCAAACTGAGCTAAACCAAACCACAGATTCACACTGAATTATACGTCTCAGAATGATCATATGTCGCATTTGCCAAAGCAAGTCATGTAGTCAATTCATGGAGCTACCGTATACTAATATACTAATCTAGATGTTACTGTGAAGGTATTTTGTAGATGCAGTTTACATTTACAATCAGCTTACTTTAAGTAAAGGAGATTATCCCCGATAATATGAGTGTGCTGTTTGCAATTGATTGGCAGTCTTAAAAGCAAAAATTGGGGTTTTCTGGAGAAGAGGGAGTTTTGTCTCAAGACCGTAACATAGAAATTCTGTCTGAGTTTCCAATCTGCTGACCCATCCTTTAAATTTCAGACTTGCCAGGCCCCACTGTTTAGGGGCCAACTGACCTCTTAAAATAAATGAGCCAATTCCTTAAAATCAATTTCTCTCTCTCTCTCTCTCTCTCATTCTCTCTCTCTCTCTCTCTCTCTCTCTCTCGATCTATTGGTTCTGTTTCTTTGGTGATCCCTGACTGATATAGTCCTGTTGTTCTTGTTGTGCTTTTTGTTGTTGTTGTTGTTACTTTGCCCAGTATAAGGGTAAAGTATACAAGAATATAGTAGGAGGACTTAAGATAGTACAATTCTAGTTAATTAATAGAGTCAAGGATAGAAAAATAGGCCAGATCCTAAACCAGGCTCTCATACCAGTAGCAAAGTTAGAAGCAGGAGGATTAGCAAATGGGTATGTTAGGCGAAAATGTCATAGATCCTGAGTCACAATCTGCTAGCAGGAACACTTTACAAATCTAAAAAACAAATACCTGAACTTCTAAATAATAACCTGATTATAACAGTTGGCCTCTATCAAACCACATTCAGATTTAATGAAGTAATTTTGGGCTCTACCTTGTTCACCCTTCTTGGTAACTGACACATTGTGAGTGGGCTTTTTGTTTATATATCAAAGAATAAATAATATTCACTGAGCATTGTTATGTGCAAGACACTGGATTATCTCTCAAGGATGGAGATAATTAGGAGATAAAAATTTACAGTCCCTTCCCTCATGGAGTTTACATTCTAGTAGAAGAGTTAGATGTGAGACAGCTTACACAGTTAATCATTTAGTTATGACTGTGACAAATGCTTAAAGAAGTAGAGAGTATTGAGAGCCTTTAGTAGGAGAGCTAGCCCCAGCTTGTAGGAAGTGATGGTGAGCAGAGCTCTAAAGAAAGAATGGGGCTGATGGGGCAGGAGAAGTGTCTCAGGCAGAGGGAATAGATACAAAGCACCTGAAACAAGAACTAGATAAACTTATCTTGAGGCCTTGAAAGAAGGCAAGTGTGGCTGGCGCTTAGTGAGCCAGAATGGAGGGGTGAGGTATGAGGCTGCAGGGTTGGGGAGGAGCTTTGTCACCCTGTGTAGGCCCAATAGCACCTGTTGCTTGTTTCCTGTGTCAGTAGAGAGGCCATTGCAGAGTGATAAGCAGAGGCATGAAGTGTTTGTTGAAGGAATGAGGGACTGTTTTGAGTTACAGATATGATCATTGTATTAAACTGTACAGGGAAACTGGAACGCTTGATAATTCTACACAAGTGTCTTAATTTTAGAGAATAATTCCTTACCTGTAATAGCACCTGTTGCTTGTTTCCTGTGTCAGTAGAGAGGCCATTGCAGAGTGATAAGCAGAGGCATGAAGTGTTTGTTGAAGGAATGAGGGACTGTTTTGAGTTACAGATATGATCATTGTATTAAACTGTACAGGGAAACTGGAACGCTTGATAATTCTACACAAGTGTCTTAATTTTAGAGAATAATTTATTACCTGTTGTGTGTGTGCGTATGCGTGTGTGTGTGTGTGTGTGTGTGTAATTCTTTGTTGTTTTTGATCCATTGGCTATAATTAGAAAGTCTTACATAGCGAAAACAGGGCTCCGATTTATGATTTATAAAAAAATGAAACAGTGCCATAATCACAAATAAGGACCATTTATTAAAGAAATATAATTTTAATATTTAGGAATGTATGATAAGTGAAAGAATTTTTCCAAAGTAACAATACAGATTTAATTATTAAAAGTTAGTAATACATGCAAAGATTTCTAAAATTTTTTTCCAAAGCTACCACTCTAATATAAATATTATAAGCCCTCATGATATCCACACATTGTTCATAATGGATGGTTGGATCATATGTAGTTATAGCTAATCAAAAACCATTACAAATGTATTTATTCTCTTAAACACTTTTCTACTTCATTACAAATGGTTGATTGAACACTTTCACATCCATTACAATATTATATTTCCATTCAATTTACTATTAAGATTTCTTGAACAGCTACAGTGTAATAGTAGCTATTGTGCATTGTAAATATTTCATCACCTCTTTATGGTAATTCATTTCTTATTTGCTTGTCAAAACTTATGAAGTGCTTATTAAACATTGATAAATAATATTACAGCACATGATATGAAATATTGCTGTCTTGCAAATCAGCTTATTGGTAAACCTTAGAATTGCTGATACTTTAATCTGCATTATCCAGTCTTTATACTTCATTATAAGCAATGAATATTGCTATGTCATTTGATTGCGGGGAGATGAATCACTTCCATGGTAATCTTCACCAACTTAAACAATTTTCTTCTTCTACAGAGTTAATTAGGTATTTATCTGTTAGTCTGTGAGGGAGAGTGAGTAGGATTAACAGTGATCTTTTCCATCTAGAAACTTCTCAGACTCATTGGAAGTCTACAGGCCTACTGTACCCAAGTTTTCTTACACATTTGCTTTATTTTGAGTCTCTCTTTTGTCAAGTTGGGCATCATCTTGTTCAATATTTCCAAATTTAGTGGCTTGGATTGTTCTGCTATGAGTTGAGATGAACATTTAATCATTTGTGGCAAGTGAGAATTCAGGATGAGAAAAATCTCTTCTATGTTATAGTTAAAAGAATCACAGAATGTTGGAGTTGAAAGAGAATTTTAGGAACCATTTAACCTAAGGATAGTGAATTTGTGCTACACGTTCCCCTTCCATAGCAGACATTACTAATTAAACACAATACTCTTTCCTACTGAGCCTGAATTTAATCTGAGCATTGAAACACTGTCATCCGCGGTTTCACTACCAGTTTACAATTAGTGGGACTTCAGGTGAGATCTGTTTGCTGTTCTTGATCATGTCTAGCATTTTATTTTACAGTCAAGGAACTGAAAGCTCTTAGGAGTGAAATAATTTGGCTAAAATCTCTCTTCTGGTTAGGGACAGAGCTGGGGTCTAAGCCCAGGTTTTGAGTCCTAAACTAGCGTTTGTTCTGTCATCCCTGATAAAAGTTTTCTTTCTCTATACTTTTATACTCCAAAGGCCCTTCCAAATGACCATCTTTATTTTCTCATGCTATTTCAATGATAGAAATTGGAAATCATTCTCAGTTTCGTGAATTAATTATTTGAATTGTGTTGTCACTTTTTTCTTCCCTGGTTTGGTGTTTTTTCAGGGAATGCTGTAGATGAAGTATGGATATTCAGCAATATATATGGTGGAAAATATATTTTAATGTATTACATACATGTACTTGAAATAAAATTATATAAAATGTCAATTACATGTTACTACTTTTCACACTGGAGCCACTTATCTTAATTCCTAGTTTAAATTCATTTTCTAATGAGCAACCGAATAAAGGGTTTTTTTTTGTTTTTAACTAGTGAAAAATGGTAAGAAAAGACAAGCATGTTTGTCTTGTTTATTTACAAGAAAAGGGATGACAGGTTTTATATAATTCCCTGTGAAAAAATGAGATTGTAGGGAACAAGATGTTACTTTTTCTTT
>NW_006494612.1:1523527-1638075 GCF_000325575.1 Pteropus alecto | reverse complement strand
AATTAGTAGGACGTCAGGTGAGATCTGTTTGCTGTTCCTGATCATGTCTAGCATTTTATTTTACAGTCAAGGAACTGACAGCTCTTAGGAGTGAAATAATTTGGCTCAAATCTCTCTTCTGGTTAGGGACAGAGCTGGGGTCTAAGCCCAGGTTTTGAGTCCTAAACTAGCGTTTGTTCTGTCATCCCTGATAAAAGTTTTCTTTCTCTATACTTTTATATTCCAAAGGCCCTTCCAAATGACCATCTTTATTTTCTCATGCTATTTCAATGATAGAAATTGGAAATCTTTCTCAGTTTCGTGAATTAATTATTTGAATTGTGTTGTCACTTTTTTCTTCCCTGGTTTGGTGTTTTTTCAGGGAATGCTGTAGATGAAGTATGGATATTCAGCAATATATATGGTGGAAAATATATTTTAATGTATTACATACATGTACTTGAAATAAAATTATATAAAATGTCAATTACATGTTACTACTTTTCACACTGGAGCCACTTATCTTAATTCCTAGTTTAAATTCATTTTCTAATGAGCAACCGAATAAAGGGTTTTTTTTTGTTTTTAACTAGTGAAAAATGGTAAGAAAAGACAAGCATGTTTGTCTTGTTTATTTACAAGAAAAGGGATGACAGGTTTTATATAATTCCCTGTGAAAAAATGAGATTGTAGGGAACAATACTTTTTCTAATGAGCAACCGAATAAAGGGTTTTTTTTTGTTTTTAACTAGTGAAAAATGGTAAGAAAAGACAAGCATGTTTGTCTTGTTTATTTACAAGAAAAGGGATGACAGGTTTTATATAATTCCCTGTGAAAATGAGATAGATTATATTTAAATAGATGCCCAGTGTGGTACCAACTTTATGGATCCTGAGAATTATAATGGGCCTCCTATTAAAAATCACATTAACCCTCCATTGACTCTAATGACTCTGTCTTTTGGGAGTTGGATTTCTTTCTTTATTCCATATGGGACTTATTATCCTGGGGGAAAGTTAATAAGATCTCTTCCAGACCTGCTTTACCATGAAGCCTTGTTAAATTCCAAGACTAATAGGAAATGAATTGAGCTAATAAAAAGATACCTTGGCAGTTAAAAAATCTCGGGGAAAATTTTGAAAAGGCAATTGGCAACAGCATTCAGTAACAACCTTAAACATTAGCTACAGAGTTCATAATGATTTTTTAAAAAATAATTTGCTTTATAATTTGCTTGTCCTGATAATGTATGCATGTCTCCACCTTATCTGTATTAGCTTCATGATTAACTATTTGGGATAGCATTCATGAAGCTAAGAAGTTGCTTGTCAGGTAGCACGAAGTGCTGGTAATTAACTTCCTAAGGCACCTCTACTGCTGGGCAAAAAATAGGCTCAATAAATTTATACCATGTCATACCATATGACGGAAGCTCATCCATCCTCTGATTTCAAACAAGGTATTAGAAACAGGTTGAGTTTCTTGACAAATATAACCCAGAATTGACATTTATATAAGACCAATTCATTTTATAACAGTGATGACTCACTTTGAGAAGAATGTATAGTACCAAACTTAGCAGGTATTTTGAGCTGACTAGGAGTGCAAATTCTTCTAATTTGACATTGTTTCCAGGGACTCTTGGAAAAGTGAAGTCTAAGTCATAGGGAGCCTAAGGACTTTCAGTTGCTACTTGTGGACTCCTGAGTTGCTCAGGTGAGGGAGAAATGTCATTTCAACAGTTTGTAATGCAACAGATTGGTTGGCACAAACAGCATGATGGGAATCTGAGGAAAATGAGAAAAAAAAAAGAGTTTCCTATCTTTCGAAATAAGAGAAAAAGTATAATGCTAAAGTTTTTTTACAGGAATGTTAACAAAAGCAAATAGCAAAATTTCACCCACATCTATTCCCAGACCGATATATTCCTTAAACACAATTAAGTCAAGGTTTATGTTCTTTAAAAAGTAGACTTTACTGGTCCATTTCTATGGATACTAAGGCTGTTTCTTGAACAACTGTATTTTTCTCTGAATAGATATAACAGGAGTTTTACGTTTCTAAGTGTTCAGTGCCAATGTGGAGGTGTGAAGAACACGGGATTTGGAGTCAGATTACCTTGATTCAAGACTCTTATCTGCTGCTTAGTAATTATATAGCTTTGAACATGTCACATAATCTTCCCCATCCTCAGTTTTTTTTAATCTTTAAAATAGAGTCAATAATACCAGTAATACTAGCCACACAGCTAGTGTGTAACATGAGTAGAGATCTATCAACAGAATTGAAAATCAGTAAAGAACTATACAATTTTAATCAGAAAGGGAGTTTCAGGTGAAACCTTGCTTTTATTTGAAGAGTGTAATGAATTTCCCTCTACATATCGTTTCTTCTGACCCCTGTTTGTAACACCATTGGATTTCTTAAAATGTTGTCTTGAAGAGGGACTTAGCAATTGTGAGATCTGAGAAGCTAACCAACCCCGCTGTTTACTCCGTATAAGATTTTACACCTTCCTCCTTGGTTCTCTGGTATTTCTTTGCTATTTATGCCTCATTATAAATCATTTTGGATGTACTCACAAACACAGAAGAATCAATAGTTCAATATCTTTGGTGAAGCTGATACATTGATAAAATGGTTGTTATAATGTGAGAGTTACATAATAGATATATTCCAGTTTTGAGGTCAGTTATGTATTACAGGCTCGTAATCATTACAAATAACACAAGTCAGGAGGAAAAGAAAAGTCCATGTCCAAGGCCCAATCTCAAATGCAAATACCAGAGTTATTGTGGTAGAGGTAATGGACCTGGCTGATTTTTAGCCCCCTCCACTTACTTATTGTTGAGTACACATCGACGATAGTAGCAGCAACAGCGAGCAGCCCATACAGCAATGTCACATGCCTCTTGTTGAGAGTGTCCAAGGTGCCAAGCACAGCACGAGGTGTTGACATGGATTTCACAATTACTCTTCCTAACAACTCTGCCAGATACTCCTTACAGATTCCCTATTTTACAGATGAGAGAGCGAAGCTGAGAAGAATTAAATAACTCACCGAAAGACCCATAGCTGGCAAGTAGAGATGGCAGGCTATGAAGCCAGGTTGGTCTGATTCCAAAGTCCAAACAATTCAGAGCTGTACACTGCACTGTTACCCCCCAAACTGAATGCCTTTTATTTCTATTCCAAAATACCAACTCTGAGTACAACTCATTGGAATCCGAATCTTCTTTATTGTTTCATATTTATTTCTTTTTCTTTTCTTTATTGGAATGACAGAAAAGAAAGAAGGAAGAAAGATAAGGAAAGAAAGGAAGGAAGGAAAAAAGAAAGTAAAAAGGAGAAAGATGGGCTCACTTAGGGTAAATTAGTTTTGGAGGGTTTTAGTTCTTATTTCTCGACAGGATGATATACTTCTGTTTTAAAGAATTATCTGTTCTCCTTCTGTAACCAATTTGTTAATCATGCTTTCATGACTGATTTTTGGGCACATTTCCCAGAAACTTTAAGGCAACCCTTAACAAACACTAATAAGTCTGTATGCAAAAGCAGCCTATTATTATTCATGGACAGTATTACGTAGAATTAAACTTTTGGAAACTGCACCAAACACATTCAGCTAGACATGAAAGTAAGCTGAATTTCCATTTGGTTTGCTTCTTGCTGAGCCTTCAAATTATAAAGTGAAGCAAAGCCAAAAGATTAATACAATGAAAACAAAGATTGGGAAATTAAATGACACGATGTAATTTTCTGCCTCATCGGGCTGGCACCAATAATATGCAAAAGAAAGTCTGCTTAGTGTTGGTTAGCTGCTATATAAATGCAGGACAATCAGTCTCCTTCTCAAGGGAGACTATTTTCTTGAATCATATGGCCATCGGCTCTTCCAATTACCAGAGCCCCCACGCACAATTCGGCTTTATCTATTTTTTTTTAACTTTCTGCTCTGCTACTGTATTATTATTAATATTTATGCATATACATGCTTTTATATTATCTGAAATATTTTAGCGATAGCTTCAGGGCATACATAAAAACCAGGAGCCTACTGCCACACTGATAATTAAATAATAATAATATTTTATAAAATGAATCTTTATGGGTAGCTGAAGGCCATAATGGTCTATCTTTAATCATGCTTATCAGAGAAGCATTAGCTCATAGTTGATATCTCACAATAGGACTTCTATTGGCATGCCACCCATAATGTATCATTGCGATCATTGTCAAGATTCGTTCTAAAGCAGTTTGCATGATAAGAAACAGCTTTAAGCTACCTCTAATGTTATTTGAAATTACTTTTATCCCAGTTGTATTCAAAGGCTGTCATGTCTATACTACCAAAATTCTCCAGATGATTCAGACATCCTCTAGAGAATTAAATTGTCCATTAACTTTCAAATTTCCCTCTAACTCTGCCAGATGATAAAAACTAGTCAACAGTAATCAATCTCTTGCCAAGTGCAGAACCCCATACTTGATCTGAAGAAGGTAAAATAGAGAATAGACTGTAGGCCTCCAGCACCTTGGAGAGAGACTGTTCTCTCAGGTGTCACTTCTGGGTCACATGCAGACACCAAACAGAAGCCAAGAGAGTAGTCACCTATCTACTTTCCCATAATTTAAGACCTTCAATAGGATTCTTGGTCTTTTCTGCCAAAGGCTTATCCTTTCAAAAGAGAAAAATGTGCATGAGTGTGAGCACATATGTGCATATATATTTGTTTTTATTCTTTGTAATAACAAAGGGCAAAATAGTCAAAGAAAAGAATACTCAATGTAGAGGACAATAAGTATTGTCAACTTTCTACAAATCTACTTGGTGGACTTGACTGAGTTATTCCACTCTAGAGTTTCCTATAAATACTTATTTTTAGAAGTCAATTTTAGACTTTTTTTCCCCCTTCAGATTTCTCAAGAGTCTCTGGAGATAGTGATTTCTAATTTTCCATTTAAATGATCAGAATACTTAAAAAGTATATAAAGTCATTTCAAAGAATGACAGTAGGAAATCAAAGCTGCTAGGTAATCAACCATCCAGAAATGGGAGAGGAAAAGTTGGGATAAATTGTATGGAGTAGAGTAGAGTTGAGAGAATGGACACTTGCTATTGCTAGATATTATTTTCTGATTTTTTTTTCTGTTTTATAAATTTGAATTCTAAAATTAAAAATTTAACTATGGGCAGTGAACACTCCATTTTATAGATAAAAATATAGATATGCCATACTGTTGAATTAATTGTACATTCGAAACTTACTGGATTTCGTTAACCAATGTCACCATAATAATAAAAAATTTATTATCTTGGGTTCACTCAATTTTTGCAAAAAGACATGCATTGTTTTTATTTTCTGGTTTCATTCAAATTTGTATCTTGCTTGCCTCCCAAATATGATTGGAATGGAGATAGTCAAAAGTTGCCTGGGGACATCTGCTTTGAGACTTTCTGCTGTGGTAATTTTGAAACATGATACTAAACACTGAAAATAATGAAGCTGAAAGATTGAACTTCTCATCCTAGCTCTTCTCATTATTATATTTTTATCTTCTTAACAAGAATAAACTACCTTTACTCTGGAGAAAGAATACTTCATATTTTGTACAAAATTCTGAGATGAATTTAGGATCTACTTTGTTTTACTTGAGAGAAATGTACTGAAATGTATAATCTCACCTTTTGGGACCTAATAGAGTGCATGAAGACTAAAGAATTTCTTTTCGGTTTATCATTAAAGTGGAATCTTCAGGTTTTCATCACTGCCTGTCTAGAGACAGTATGGCATGAGTAAGTGCATGGGTTCTGGAGTATGACTTGCCTTGATTGGAATCTGGTCTCTACCACTTATAGTTATTGACCTTGAGTGAATTACGTCACCTTTCCATGCCTCGATTTCTTCAGCTGCAAGGTGGAAGTAATGTTAGGACATTTATCATAAAGTCATTGTGAGTACAAATTGAGTTGATACATAAAGTGCTTAGAAAAGTCTCTGCCTCTCATCTCAGATATTTTTCCTGGTCTAAAATGTCTTAAATAATAAAGTAGTTCAAGAAAAATAAAGGTTATTAAAAAGATGGTGACAATCCCTTAATGATTAGTAACAGTTTTCTGTGCTGTGAATGCTCCTTTCGATTTTCTTTATCCAATATTTCATAGACTCTCGATGCTTTCATTACCTTGGTGAAAGAAAAAGATGGAATGAAATGCAAAAGCACAGTGGGCAGATTTTTAATAGAGTGTCTTCCCAAATGCAGGAGCATTACAAGTGTTTCAGTCTTCAATGTAATCTATTGTTGGTGAACTTAATAATAAATTCATTTTGGGCTTCATCTACTTTTTTGGTTCAGTTAAAGAAAAACATGATCCTAGGTATATTGTCAAGAAAAAAAGCTTTATAAAATTTCAAGGCACCTAAATGTTTCTACAGGGGTACAGATTTGTTCTCATGAAAAAATGATTGTGTACTGAAAAGAGAAATAAAATAAGATTTTGGGAAGTTTCTTAACTTTCTAGACCATCTCTAACTATGTTTTTTGGCTATTACTAAAAAGCTCTTGTATGGGACTGATGGTAGAAATTGCTATGATTTCTTTGAGTTCAGCTGAATTTTTCTAAATCATTTATCTCCAGTGGTCTATAAATTGATGTGGATATCCCTATTCTCAGCTCTGCATGATTCACTTCTATTGAAACATCTTCCTGTAATGCATTGCTTTTTCTGTTTCTATGACAGGGATGGAGTTAGCAGGATTTTGTTTTAAAATACAAAACTATAGGCAGAATTTAAAAGCCTATACGATTCATTTTTATTGAAATTAAAAAATATTTTTATGATGACTGTGTAAATGATATTAGAAAAGTCAACACTTTTGGCATGTGGAAATATACTTTAACTACAGTTTCAAGATGCCAGTGGTAGTTCAAAAGAGAGAATGCCTATCTTTTCACTTAATTCACACTCCGTTGAATTACAGAAACAGGAGTTAACTTTGCCAGAGTAGTAATTTTCAAGTGATCCCAGGAATCACAAGGTCAGACTACCCTAAGTTTATTTAGTATAGTTTATAAAGTTTAGACTTACTTTCATCAGTATATCAGTCTCTGAAGGGTTAAAGATGAGCTTGGTGAAAGGACAAGAGGACTTTGGAGGCCATTTCCTCAAGCTTTTAGCATTTGTGGCAGGTTGAGTCACACTAGTTTTTATTAAATGATACATAATTCAGTGATAAATTGGTTTAGCTCTGCCTGTTACAAGTCAGGTCTGAGGTTTTACAGGGGTCAGTCTAGAGGCACTGTGGCTGTTTCATGTCATTAGTTTTCATTCAGTTGCAATGTGTAACCCACTCCAGCACATGTCTTTCATTAGTGGGTACAATGCACGCTTTGTGTGTGAACATCCTTAGATGGTAAAAGCCAATTTAGGGCTTTCTCACCTTCCTTTTATGTCAGTGGATTCCATCAGACCCACATGTGTGTGGAGCTAAAGGTTTTTGTGATGGGGTCAGGCTCATTTCCCATTTGCATTGCATCCTGCCCAACTGATCCAGACTAGAAGCACTCTCTGAAGTTAATGGGTGTTGAGCACGGGATAAGACCATAGTGTCAACTTGCCAAACTTCCTCCTCTCTGGAGTTCAGAAAGCTCTTGTAACCCCACTTCCTCTATAAAGCTTTTTTTTTTTTTTTTTTTGGCTAAGTGGAAGACAGAGAGTGAGTTATTTTTTTCCCATTAACTCAGATATAAAACCCAGACTTTTGTTTTCTATCAACACATATACCCCTTGCCCGCCCCCTACTGGTTCAAATATAACTAACAATGTAATTAGCTTTTGGTAAGTTTTCCTTCCATGTGTGTAAGTCGTTACCTGCATGTTAGTTAGTCCCTTGTGGGCATATCCATCAGTAATTAATACAAGTCTAGGAATTTAAAACATTTTGTAGTGCATCTATGGTTACAGTGAACACATGGACATTTTATAAAATGAATGTTCATTATTCTGTCTCACTCAAATTCTCCACCTCTTTCTTGGAATTCTTTTTTCAGTTGAGATAGATATGTTTGGTAAGACAGTAGTGTAGCTGCAGTAGGGCAGATTCTCCGAGCAAGTCATTTTGTAATACTTATGAGGTCAAAACGTGTATCTGAACACCCAGAATAGTGGGAAGAATGTAGCTTTGAATTTGGTCCAAAAGGGGCTCACATCTGGGCTCTATCACTTCTCATGAATGTGACATTCTAACGTGATTATCTGAGTTTCACTTTTCTCAGTTGAAAAATCAGATATCATAATACTTCTCTTTCAGGATTGTCTTAAGTATTAAATGAGGTAATATATGTAAATATGCCCAGGGAGGTGCATATTTACATATATTACCTCATTTAATACTTTAATACATAGTTGGTACCCATTCATTCATTCAACAAGTATTTTGAGGACCTACTATGTACCAGGCACTGTTCAAACCATGGAGGATACAGCAGTGAATAAAAAGGCACACACAAAATGCTTATAGTGAGATAAATGAGATAACACATAGTAAGTAGTGTATTATAGCCAACACTTCAAGCTGTTGGGGTAGCAAGTACCTAAGTAGTGTATTATCGTGAATGTTATACCAGGTAAGTGCTATGGAGGAAAAAAAAGTAGGGTATAGAGTATAGGAGTGCAGGGCAATTCTAGTGCCATAGGATGGTCAGGAAAAGCTTCTCTAAGAAAGCGGCTTTTGAGCAAAGACTTGAAGGAAATGAGTTGAGGTAAATTGCGTGGAAATGTGGGTGAAGAGCATTCCAGAAAGAGGGAAGAGCCAATAGAAGGGATGTGCTTGGCATGGTTTGGCCAGTGAAGGGGAGACATGAGTAGTAGGAGATGAGGCAATAGGGGCCATTTCACTTACAACCTTTGGGCCATTATGAGGACATTGGTTTTTATATTAAATGGAAAGTAATTGAAGAGTTTTGATCAGAGGAGTGATTTAGTGTTTTAAGTAGAGTTCTCCTGGAAACAGGCTCTGAGATGTATAGTTGTGTGTAGTAGGTTTATTTTGGAAATGTTCTCAGAAGCCACACCTTTGAGTGGGTTGGGGAGTAGGACTGGGCAGAGGGAGAAGCTGAAATGTGATACAGTTGCAGCGGAGTCCTCAGCAGATCCACAGGGAAATCTGTGCTGGCATAGCCCTTCAAGTTGTCCCAAATTGAGAAAAAGGAATGAGTTTCATAACTCCACATTGATTAGTCATTGTTTATACCTTAAGGAAAGGTCAAAACTTCAGTGAGGCAGCTCTCGTTGGATGAGGGGACTCAAATGTGAGCCATCGATCACCAACACTTCAAGCTGCTGGGGTAGCAAGTACCTCAGTTCTGAAGGGAGGATATGGGTGGTGCCCCATAGGATCCACTACACTTAAATTTTATCAAGACTGTGCTGGCTGCTATGCTGATAATGTGGCTTTGGGGGAAAGGGTGAAAAGAAGATGGGCAGTTAGTAGGCTATTGCAAAATCCCAGGAGGAAGATGGTGGCTTGGATCAGGGTGATAGCAGTGGAGGAGATAAAATATAGGATTCTGAATACATTTGGAATGGAATGCTGACAGGATTTGCTGATGGATTGGAGGTAGGCTGTGAAAGTAAGAAAGGAATCAAGGATGATTCCAAGGGTTTTGGACTGAACAACTGGCAGGAGAGATTTGCTATTAATGCGGGGTAGGGAAGACTTTGAGAGAAGCAGGTTTGAGTCAGGAGCTCAATTTTAGACATGTTGAGCCAGAGATATCTGCCTATTACACATCCAAGTGGGTAAGTTGAATAGGCAGCTGGATATAGAATTTGATCAGGAGAGGTATTTTGGGAACTCTTGGCTTGTACATGATATTTAAGACTACGGAACTGGATAAGATCACCAAATACTGTGAACATATAAGAAAAGTTCTGGGATGATCCCTGAGGTCTAGCTTCCTTTGGCTACCTTTGTGATTAGTAATAAGTTACTTTCTTAGATAAAGAATGTCCTGACTGCCCTCTTTCACCCAGCAAGCTGCAGTAGTTGACTTACAAAGAGTTTGTTGTAGACAGAATAATGGCTCCCCCAAAATGTTCCCATCTTAATTGCCAGAATCTGTGAATATGTTACCTTACATGGCAAAAGGAACTTTGTAGATGCAATTAAATTAAGAATTTTGAGATAGGAAGATTATCGTGGATTACCGAGGTGGACCCAGTATAATCATAAGGGTTCTTATAATAGGAAGAAGGCAAGAGGGTCAGAGTTGGAGAAGGTGTGATGATAGAAGCAGAAGTTAAAGTGATGTTCTTTGAAGATGGAGGAAGGGTCACAGGTAGGGAATGCAGGTAGTCTCTATAAGCTGGAAAAAGCAAGGAAATGGACTCTTTCTTAGATCCTCCAGAATGAATGCAGCTCTGCCAACACCTTGAATTCAGCCCATAAAACCCATTTTGGACTTCTGATCTCCAGTACTGTAAGATAATAAATTTGTGTTGTATGTGGTAGTTTGTCATAGCAGGAATAGGAAACTATTAAGTTAAATATAGACTGTTTTGTCCTGTAGGGGCTAAAGTGTATGTTGCCAAATTAAGAATAGGTAACTCTTAAGGAATGGGTAAATTACAGAATAGGTAACTAAAATACTGATGTTTGCTTGTA
The DNA here is from genome assembly GCF_000325575.1 of Pteropus alecto. Taxonomy (NCBI): domain Eukaryota; kingdom Metazoa; phylum Chordata; class Mammalia; order Chiroptera; family Pteropodidae; genus Pteropus; species Pteropus alecto. The sequence goes on along the minus strand of NW_006494612.1, from coordinate 1,627,427 downwards.
AATGAAAATTCTTTTCTATTGTTCTGTGTGTCATCTGTCTGTCTATCTATCTATCTATCTATCTATCTATCTATCTATCTATCTATCGTTTATCATCCATCCATCCATCCATCCATCCATCCATCCATCCCTCCATCTTCTCTCTACCCAGTAACTAAAAAGAAATTACATAATTGTTACAAATTGTCCAGCTTTCTAGGGTACTATTACTACTTTGTGAACATGAGACTTATACCATATGGGCTGAGGTCTCTCCTTTCTTTTGAATAAATTATTTCATTTCACAATTGAGGGTGCAGTTGGACAAGGTGCATGTGGATAAATATAATATCTACAAACAGAGAAATTTAATAATTTATTCTGTGTTTCCATTAGATGTTATGTTTTTTTTGTATTTGTTTGTTTGTTTGTTTTAGATTATCTGTATATGTGTGGGGTATTGCTTTGAAAGATTTTGGATCAACTCATGCTTGCCAATGTTAATAATACTAAAAACGTAATGTGAAATTCACAAAAATTATTTTGCTTTGCGTTTCAGCTTAAATTAGTGATATTCTATGAATAATTTTTTTTTTTTTGCTAGTGGATAATTTTAAAAATTAGAATTAAGTGCCTCTTGTTTTTTTTTTTTTAATAGTTTTTCCTTTTTAATCAAGCATCTGTATTGGCAATTGCAATTCCTTGCCTTTTAAGAAAACTGGAATTTTTATATTCTAAGATATACTGAATATCAGACTTAGTGGAGCAAAATGGTTAAAAGCATGGATTTTGGAATCAAGCAGTACTAATTTTTAATTCTTTATTTTGGCCATGTATTAACTTGGGCAAGTTACTTCTCTGCTCTAAGGCTTAGTTTTTTGTTTTGTTTTGTTTTTTTGTCGTTGAAATGAGAATAATATCTTCTTCATAGGTGTATCCCCATAGATTAAGTAAGGGAATGTATATGTATAAGTCAGGGTTTTCTAGAAAGACAGAATCAATAGAATATATCTAGGAAGAGATTATTATAATGAATTGAGTCACACAATTATGGAGGCTGAGAAGTCCAGGATCTGCCATCTGCAAGCTGGAGACCCAGGAAAACCAGGAACACTGAAGGCAGAAGAAGATCAACAATTCAGCTTAAGCAACTGGACAGGAAGGACCAGATTTTTCCTTCTTCCACCTTTTTGTCTTATGCAGGCGCACAATGGATTGGATGATGCCCACCCATGGGGGAGGGCCATCTACTTTACTGAGTCCACTGATTCAAATGCTCTCACAGACACACCCAGACATAATGTTAAGCCAAATATCTGGGCACCCTGTGATCCAGTCAAATTAACACACAAAATTAATTATTGTACAATGTTAGCCTAGTGCTTGGGAACGTAGTAAGTACCAAGAAATGGTGACCGTAATGATGGTTATCCTTATTCTTCCAGAACAGCTGAGTTAGGAGTGAGAAGCCTCAACACCTGTCTGAGAGTCTTCCTCATCAATGCACCTCTGTCCCTTTATTTTAATAATCTCTTTATCAAGCTATCAGTATTCTGCTGCCAAAGGAATTTATAAGCCAATTAACCCTGGTGGCCAGATACTTCTAGCAGCAAAACATTGTACTATGTGTCACAGTCAGTGCAAGGCCTCCAGAGGCACATTATTCATCAGCTCCTTTGCCATAAAATGTGCTATGTCTGTGAAGCATTCCTTGGTTATATTTTTATTTTACAGCACCCTGCATTGGCCATTTTGCAAAATAATGATGCCCTCCTTATCAGCTCATCTGCTGCCAGTCAGTAATTTATCTGAATGGATTCCTTCAACATCAATATACCGTACAGGCTTAGGTGAAGCATTGGCTGTAATAACAGTGGGCCACGATGCAGGAGACAGGATTTAAAGTACTCATCGCTTACACCAGCAAAATGGATACTAAGCAGAGGTTGCTATTTTCTGGCAGAGAAAACATCTGGAACTATGCGCAAACTGTTTCCAGAAGAAAATGCACCTTTGAGTTTGTATACAAATCCGAATGCTGGTGTTCATTTGGAAGTCTGGCTTGTATGCATATTTAAATGTATGCTTTTTGTTTGTTTTATGTCTAAGGAATGAGGCTTCATAAAGAGGGAGCCTAGTATAATATAATCAGGTATGTTTAGTAACTTGGGGGAAAAAAAACAAACACCCAAAACCAGGGCCTGTGAACTGGGCCTCACAGCAGGAGGTGAGTGGCAGGCCAGAGAGCAAAGCTCCATCTGTATTCGCAGCAGCTCCCCAGCGCTAGCATCAGCACCTCAGCTCCACCTCAGAGCATCAGGCATTAGACTCTCATGGGAGCACCCATCCCAGGTGCCAAAAAGGTTGGGGACCGCTGATTATAACTCTCCCTCCTACCTCCATCATTGTTTCATACTGAGAGTAGTAATTATTTTCGAGACTTCTTCAAGGAAGGGTTTAATTTTTATCCCCCAACCCTGGTCCCCTTTCCAATTTAAATTGAGTTTTGAAGTCCTTTAAGAAGATGCTAAACAGATCATCCTATGTTTGTTCATTGCCCGAGGGTGAGTGCAAAGTATTTGCTTACTTTGTTAGGAAGTTAGTGTCTGCTGTTCCTGGGGTGGGAGGGTAATGAGGACTGTAGGGAGAGGAAGTAAGTACTTTATTGTTGGGGTGAGGGCAAGTTGCCACCTCCCCAGATTTCTGCATGTGCCTTCTTCAGAGGTTAGTTTTAAGACTTCTGTTGTGGATGATGACTTGACCCTTATTTGTTGCCTCCCCCTGTTCCCCAGCCCCTGTTATATTTTATGTCAGCTAACTATTAGCATGAAAAAATTGAATGGGACTTTTCCACTTAAGCTTAAAATGTTTGAACTGCCTATGTCAGCTTTGATTCTGAGAGGGGCCATGCCGGTCATTGTTATAGCTGATGGAAGCAATTTGGCTTCCAAATATTTCCACATAGAAACTTTTCAGTGTGATTTAAATGCATAACATTTAAACTATACTTAAGCCAATTACAGTGAATGGTTTTATCCTTCCAGTGTTTTCACTCCCTTCTTCCCTCCTCTGTCTGCATCTCTGCCCTGCTTCCGGGTTTCGTGACATAGATACTCAGGAATAGGTTGGATCAGATATGTTATTTGGATCTTTTTTTAGAGAAATTTGGTCAGCTCTTCTCTCTCCCACTCCCCATGGCTACCTTTGGTTCTCCTTTAAGTCTGTAATCAAGTTTAATAGGATAATAGTTTCATGGATTATGATTGTGAGATTTAAAAAATGATCTCTTGCTGTCAAGGCAAAGGATAGTGACTTAAAATATTTGCCAATATTTGGTTACGAATTACATGACCCATATTCACTTGGAGGCTGCAGTGTAACTGCAGTGAGTAATGAAGCTGGGTTTCCCAAGGCTCAAAGTGTCATGGCTGTATTTACAATCTGAATGGATGGAGGTTCCTGCACTCCAAGGAGACTGTGACTTACTTCTGAAGTTCTACATACATGATTCTCATGGTAAAAGGAAATTTTCCAGAAACAGGAGTCTAGGGATATAATAATTATTGCTTTTTTGCTGCTAGACTTGAGTGGATGTTTAGCAGTCTTTGTTTAAATTCATAACTTATAAGAAAAAGTTTTGAGGCAGCTCTTGTTCAGTTGCAAATATAGTTTTGTATTCAACTAGCAATTAGGGATAAATAATTAACTTTTGAATGTTTTGCAATTAGCTGAGACATAAATACTAGATCAAGGATTTCACTGAGTTTCCATTAGTTTCATGCATTTTATTAATTTTTTTTCCTTTGATACAGTTAAAACATTCCTAAATATGGTCAAGCATATGTGTAAGCACAAATGTACACATAGGCAAGAATATCATATGCTATGTGTCACCTCAGAAAAGGCTGAAAAGGTAATGAACAGGGCAACCCCGTCATGAGTCCTAACAGTTTCCTGATAAGATAAACAATGACTCTTAATTAGAAGCTAAAATTTTTAATTAAGATGATTCTGCAGTCATTATCTCAATTGTCTGCTTCACTGGGTTTTAATGAAAAAGATTGATTAGGTATAAAACTAGTAGCATAATTAAACATTCAGGGTTGCATTGGCCACTGATGTGAAAGTAATGTGATTAAACCTTAAAGTACATTCCTTAGCAAGGTATTTTAGACAGCCAAATCTGGTGTAGTGTCAGTAATCTTCGTTTTTATGAATAGCTTCAACATCTTAAGATAAAAATGGGTTTGGCCACAGCTGGCTCATTTACACAAAAATATTTATTGAGCACTTGCTATGTGCCGTAGTGAGACAGGGAGTGAAGCATGGTCTTTAAAATGAGATACACTTGTTCAAAGTCTAAGTTTTCTTATTTGGCAGACTTGGGATATTTGGAAAGCCCCATAATCTCTCAGCACATTGCTTGTTCCATCTGTGAAAAGGGATGAATTATACTTCTTTATGTGGTTTTTGTAAATGAGTCAACACATATTTTGCCTGTACCACAGTGCCCAGTACTGACTAGATGCTCAATAAATAGGAGCTATCGTTACTATAACTTTTATTTTGAAAATGTTCTAGAATTTTTTTTTTGAATCAGTAAGTAAATGCAGTGTTTAGACTCCCACTGGCTTACAAAAATTTAAGCAAAGAGAGAAAAAAATCGTCTTAGTAGGCAGTGTTGGGGACTTAAAAAGCACAATGATATTTTTAATTTTCTTTGCAGTTGTAACAAACAGATGTTAGAAGTTCGACAAGCAACTATTTTAAAAATCTGGGCGAAATTCTTTCTCTTTCTTTTTGTCTCTCTTTTTTCTCTTTGCCATAGTAAAAAACTTTTTCTGGAAATGCAGAGCAATTGGCTTCTAGATTGCTTAATTTTCTTATTTGCTTTAGAATGCAGGGTTCAGTGAACAAATTTCTGGATCTGCTGGGATCATTTCACATTATCTCAATCGTCTCTGTTGCCCAAGGATATTTTGTTCGCTAGGAAGTTATTGTGAATTAAGAAGGTCAGCATAGTGTTGGAGGAATTAATTTGAACTAGCTTCATAGACACAGCCTAACCTTATAAATCATGTTTTCTTTGGCACAGTGCTGTTTCCCCCCATTGTATATATATATATATATATAAAAAAAACAAATAGGGCGAATTTTTTTTCAGTGTTATCTTAGAGGCATATAGATATTAAGTACATTACTAGACAGTGTTTCTGTGTCTATTTTAAAGGATTTAAAAATATTTAAATGACAATATTGTCTTCATTAAGGAATCATGTTTGATAAAAATTAAGCTTTCTTTGAAAACAATCGTAACATAAATATTGGAATAGAAATTACTACCAAACTTAACAGGAAACAAAACAAAATAAAAACAACTTTCCTATAGGTAAAAAGGAAAGTATATATATTTATTTGTTATTATGGTAATTATTAGAGGTCTCGAAAACAAAACAATATATGTAAATAAAATTAGATTACTTTATAAACATCAAGAAACATTGTTCCATATTTTTATAAACTATCTTAATATAATTTTCAGTAAGCTATAAAAGTACAGCGAAACGATGTGCTTCCCAGTAGCCACTTGAGAGAAGATTTAAATAATTCTAGGATTGCCAGGTAGTGTTGACAGGAAATAAATATGCTGAAGACACTTCCATTTTGACAGCTCAGTAATGACTTGGAGCTAATTTTAGTTGGTTTCTGTTCAGAAAGAAATGAAAAGATCTTTGTGTAGAATGAAACCCCTCATCTTTGGGCATCAAAGAGGGAATTATAATAACTAGGAGCAAGTTTAATTTACAATCTTCATAACAATTATACCAATGCAACAAAATACAGAGTAGGAGATATTATCCCCTTTCTTTGCCAAGTTTCATAGATGCTGGCCCTATCAGATGTACCCAATGTGAAAATAACTCAGAAATAAAGAATGGTTGAACGATCAGCCCAGTGCTTACTATATGACTCTTCAGAAGTAAGTATGTGCCACCTAGGAAAGTCATGACTGATAGAGCTCCAAAATTAACCACATGGCTTCTGAGAAAATGTTACAATGGCCATACTATCCTACACATTACTCAGTAATGAGAACATTTGTTTCTTTCACTCAGCAACTATTTAATGAATGTTGCTTTGTTTCAGGCATTGCTCTTGGTGCCAATGAACCAGGTGGCTAGGGTACTTGCCCTTATAGATCATACAGCCTTGCTGAGGGAGAAATCAAAAGTAAATAGCAATTGTATTATAGTATCCAAGAGGAAGAGCATTGAAGTGGCACTTAATGTAGATTTGGACCTCACAAAATGTGTTCTGAGGGTAGTGTGCTATGTATTAATTTCACACATCATGGCAGTCACTGTCATCAAAAGAACTGGTTCTTTGTTGGCTGGGTGGAGGCTACTGCAGTTCAATCCACTAGACATGTAGGTATAAGCATAGAAGTAAGAAAGAGAAATACAATAAAAACTTTTATTAGAAATTAGCTTATGAATCAGAATTTCAAAACTCATGAAAACTAACCTGATGCTAAGGAAGATGGCCAAAATAAAAGTGAGCAAAAACCAAATGATCAAATGATCAGAACGTAAACTCATGTTCTGATTAATTAATTTTAGAGAAGCCTGAGAAAAACTCTGTAATGATCGTTAAAAGAACAGAAAAGTGTAAGACAAAACCAGAGAGGAATAAATAACGTACTGGTAGATCTAATCAACTGTCTTGGAAATAAAAATGTAGTCAATGAAATCAAAATGCAATATATTGGACAGACTCTAGAAGATACACAGTCAAAAAGAGAATAATAAACTTGAAGATAGAACTGAAGTGCTCATTCATTATTCAGCAAAGACAAAGGAAAAATATGGAAGAGCATTTAAGAAACATGAGAGATTAATTGAGAGGTTCCAATATTTTTCTAATACTAGTTGCAAAAGAGAGAATAGAAGAAATATTAGAGAATCAATATGTGAAAGACAATTGTTAGTAAAATTTTTAGAATTTAAGATTATCGCTCACATATTCTGAGTAAAAAATGTATAAATCATAATAAATTCACTTTTAGACATATTATAATGGAACTAGGTCATTAAGAATAAAAGAAAATCTTAAAAGTTATCAAAGAAAATATACAAATTATCTCCAAGTTAACAACAATTAGACAAGCAGCAACCTTTTACTCTGTGGCAATAGATGCCAGCAAGAATGGAGTGGCATCCTAAAAGGCTAAGAGAAGATATAAGTAAACTTAGACGTATATACACAAAAATCATACAGAACTGAGGGAAAAATAATGAAACAGAGGAAGAGACTTTCTCATTCATATTCACTAAAAGAATTTTTCTTTGGTAAGAAAAAATGAACACAGAGGGAAGATGTGAAACATGAGAACCAGGAATGAGTGAAATATGTCAGCAAATTTAACTCTTGATTACAAAAAAATGCTTTCTTTGTTTTACATAGTTAGTAGTGAAACTCTATATAAAATTTGTAAGATGTGCAGCTGTTCAAGGGTTCTCCGTATGCTGTACTCATTGTTTTAATTGTGAGTAGGATAGAAGTACTATGTAATTCAGGATCTTGCTAGAAAAACAATTTTAGTAGAGTTTGAATATTAACATGCTAAAGTGAGTCACCAAAAAATAGCAATGCAAACTACAACTTTTAAATGAACAGAAGGAAAAAATACAGGTATAAAAAGAATCAGTCCAACAGGAAGCAAGTCAGTGAAGAGAGGACTATGAAACAATATTAAAAAAAAAAAGAATAAAGAAAAAAAAATCAGATAATGGAAGTAAGTCCAATATACAACATTAATGCCATAATCACAATAAATGTACATTGATCAAACTCATCTGTTAGAAGTTGGATTATTAAATTGTTTATAAAACTCGATCCATTTTGCCTTGCATCCAAGAGAAATACCAAAACCAAAATGACCCTGAAAGGTCGAAATGCAGAGGTGCCAAAAGATCTAATGTGCAAATTAAAATTAAAGAAGGCCAAGGCCCTCAAATGAAATAGAATTTAAAGTATAAAATAATATATGTATATACATAAAGAGAAACACTACCAAATATTTTTTAAAATAAATAATCTACCAGGATGTCACAACAGTCTATCTATCTATCCATCTATCATCTATCTATCATCTATATATATATTAAAAAACCCTCAGATTTTATAAAGCAAGAACTAAAAGGAATAACCAATAAACCCTCAATTATAATTAAATTGATAGATCAAGAATATATAATCCAAAAAGATTATGGGAGCTGTGAAGAGTTATCTTTAATAATCAATAATCTTTCTTTCTCTACATCTTTATCTCTAGCTCTCTATATGTACCACATGTACTTCTACACCTATATATCTGTATCTATATCATCCCCAATAATGACTGTATGTAATTTATGGGTTAAGAAAGAAAACAATGCAAAAGCTGTATGAAAATAAAACTACTGTATATCAAAACTTGTGGGATGCATGTAATGCAGGATTTATTACTTTATTAAAGAAAGTTTGAAAGTAAATGATTCATGTTCCATCCCAGAAACTAGAAGAATAAAAAACAAAACAAATGAACATAAAAGTTTATAAAGAAATAAAGATGAGTGAAAAATTAGTGAAGTAAAAGCCAAAAGACTCAGAGAAGATCCACATAATCCAAAACCAGTAATTTGAAAGAATTCTGTAACGAACTCCTAGCAAGAATGATAAGGGAAAAAAGGCATAAAGAACCATTCGAGATTTTTTTAAGAGAGAAAATATAAGGTATATGTAGATTATATAGATATATTAAATATATATAACTACAAATAGAATGAAGATTTTTTAAATTATAAAAAATACTATGAACAACTTTATGCAGCTATGTTTGAAAAATTAAAGGAAATGGATAATTTTTCAGAAAAAAATGTATTACCAAGGTCAACACAAGGAAAATTAAATGTATATCTACCAAAGAAATGAAATTAATAATCCAGTTTCCTTTCCCCTAAAGACAGAAAGTCAAGATGGTTTTCCAGGCTAATTTTAACTAACCTTCAAATAATAGAAATTCTTGTTTTATGTACACTTATTTGGCAACAAGAAGAGAAAAATTTTGATAAGGCTAGTATGTCTTTGATACCAAAGCTGAATAAAAACAATAAAAGAAATGTAAATTATAGTTATAATTCTTTTTAAATCATAGATGCAAAACAAAAGTTAAAAGATAGAAAATCATAATCTAGAAATGTATAAAAATTGAACCATGATAAAATAGAATTTTTCCGAAGAATGAGAGGTTGTTCAACTCTAGAAAATGTATTGTTTTTGTGCACCATATTAGAAGAATTGTTGGGACACAATTCTTATGTTTCTGCACATCTTGCAATCTTGATTGACTTTCGTTTGGGACTAAAAATTTTTAAGAGTTTTATTAAAGTGAACAGTTTTGGAAAACAGAGATAGTATCTCCCTTTGGAGCAAAAAGCAGGCATTCTTACTGGCCAGTCCAATAATGATATTGTCTCCCTCCAGAGCAGAGGACAGGCATTTTAAGATTTGGGTTCCCTAAGCTCATGGTTTCACTGTCGTAATGCAACCTACTGCTTGAGCAGGCATCCACCAGGGCCCATCTATGTGGTTTTCCCTTGAGAATTAGGGGCAAGAAGACCTGACAGAAATATGCTGTTATTCATATTTGTGCTATGCCATGGGTAAAACAGTCTTTTGACTCTGACCTTGCAGTCTCAGGTCTTCTGTCAGCATCCATGAAATTGTGGCAAGTTAACTCATTAACCTGCAAGTATGGTAAAATCTCATACCCTTCACAGTTCTTGATGTTAGTTGTTAGTTGCAGAAATAGCATTTGGAAAAATTTAAAATTTATTTATGACAAAAATTTTTAGCAAACTAGGAGTCAAAAAAAACCTACATTAACCTGCTAAAGCATATATATCAAATGCCTACAGTATGCATACTTAATGGTGAGATTTTAGAATGATTTCTATTTCATTTGAGATCAAGACAAAGAATTATGCTATCATTACTTCTATCCAGCTTATGTTGGAGATCTTAGACAATGAAGCAAGGCAAGACAAAGTAATTAGAGGTGTAAGGATTAAAAAGAAAAAGATAAAACGGATTAAAGAGAAAATAATTCAAGGAAATCTATAGGCAGACAAATAAAATAAGAATGTTCAGCAAGTGACCCAGGCTTGTGAGCAGACTTAGGATTAATATATCTGTATTTCTTGCAAAATTCATGACAAGCATCATATCTTGCTTGTCTGGGTATACTCAGTGTACCTAGCACATAGTAGATGCTTATTAAATTGTTGAATGAATGAAAATATTGGATACATAATATATATGGGAATATGTATTCTTATACTTTCAATTTATAGATGAGGAGACTGATTCAGAGAGACCGTTATGTTCAACTTTACAGTCTAATATTAGTAGAAGAGATTGAGATATTTCGAATCCAAGTTCTTCCTTTCCATATATCTATGGACTACCTTTGATGCTAAAGTGATAGATTATTTTTCATAAATTAATGCATATTTTATATAATCACAGCATTGATCTAATTTAATAACGAAAAATAAGAACTTTGCTTAGGAAACAACTTTTTTGGGCTCTCTCCTTTATGTCTATTTTTAGATAACATTATAATAGGTTAAAGTAGTTTTCTTTTCATTTAATGTTGAAGAGTGTCATTACCTAGGCACAGGGCCCATCCATGGAGGATACTTAATATGTTGAGTGAATTATTGTATCAGCATATTTTTGTCCTAATCATCCCAAGTAATTAGTTTCATGGAATGTTGCCTAGTTGGCATATTCATGCCCCTATCTCCTCATTCCTAGCACTTCCAGGAATGTTTGTCATACTCGAAAGGTACAATTAACACAATACTAGATACAGCCAACTAACAAACCTCTCTACCTCCATGCCTCTGCATTTCTGATCTTGAGGATATCTGTCAGTCAACGTGATGGCTAAAAATAATGGAAATTATTCCATTCAGATTTCCTGAGCCATATGGACTGTATTGGTGGGCTCTTTGGCCTCTGGCTTACAGTTAGGATTGGTCGATGTCCCTCCTTCCACCCCTACCCCAGCTGGAGAACAAAGCAGTCTGTACTCTGGACTTGTATTGTCCAGCACAGAACCCACTAACCACATGTGGCTATTGAGCACTTGAAATGTGGCAAATCCAAATTGAGATATGCTGTAACTGTAAAATACACACTGGATTTCAAAGACTTATGAAAAAAAGGATGTAAATTACCTCATTAATAATTTTTCTATTAAATGTGGAAATGACACATTGGATAAAACAAAAGGCCTAATTAAAATTAATTTCACTTGTCTAATTTTTAAAAATGTGACTACTAGAAAAAATTAAATTACATTTGTGGGTCTCATTCTATTTCTATTGAACAGCACTGGTCTGTGGAATTCTTTCTCCTCTTGGCACTTGTAATCTCATCTTTCCCTCATCCCTTCAGGCCTAGGTGCTGTGATGGCTCTTGCTGCCAGTTCTGAGTTTCTGCATTATCCCTGGACGTTCCCTCATACCTTACCCACTCTACTAATTTTGTAGTTGGTATTTTTGTAAATAATCCTTCCTGGAATTTTTTCTAATAATTCCTTTTCTATTGGGACCCTGACTTATACAATGGCTATTTGACGTAGGGCTGCTAGATGATCAAATTACCTACGGCTTCTACCTTTGTAGAAATTATTGATAACAGAACACTGTTGGTCTACTTTAATCTGATTAAAGATGACTGTAACAGATTATAGTGTGAACGTACTTTTAATATTGTTGTTAAAATTAGTGTATATTTCTCTTCCTCTACAACCTTCACTTTGACTAGACTTATACCCTCAATAGGAATAGAAAGACTTAAAACTGACATTTTGCTGTACAGAAAATGAACATCTCAAATGTTTTTTAAACATTTAAATCATCCTTTCGTATTTACCTATCCAGTAATATCCAAAATATTGATAAGGTCAAGAAAATGGTTTTTCGGAGGCTAATCTAGTAATATTAATAATAGTACTAACAACAACGACAATAATAAAAGCACTTGTGTATATGTGGCTTTTTTTCTGCTCATTCTAATTCAGATCAGTATGTGTAGGAGTTGCAATAAATAGAAATATAGGAGCATAGGGAATATAGTCAATATTATTGTTATGGTTGTGTGTAGTGCCAGATGGGTGCCAGAGTAATGAGGAGGATCATTTCATAAATTATATAAGTGTTTAACCATCGTACTGTATACCTGAAACTAATATAAAAAATAAAAACAAATAAATATTGTTGAAAATTTAAAAAATAAAGAAATATAGGTGGCAGAATAGGATAGGTTAGGGTAAAATTACTTTTCTATTCCTCCCTTTGGCAACAACAATACCACATGTTTTACTGTATCTTTTGTAGAAATAAGGGCAATTCATGACTTAGCTCCCAGCAGGAGATCAGAAATTGTGATTCTAGTAGCCTCAACACTTTCTTCTTAAAATATTTCTCAATTTATTTTTCTCACAATAAAATTTGCCAGAGATTCTTTTGTTGTTTATTTGTTTCTAGGATTACTGAATGTTTTCGTGGATAAATACTTTTTTCATTCCAAGTTGACACTGGAAGAAAAATTCTGGACATCAAAAATATCTTACATTTGTATAGGCTAGTCATTTTCCAGCCATGTTCTGAGATCCTCCAGGATTCCATCCACTGGGGGAGGGCAGAGCATGAAGGAAGGGGGCCACAAAGGTAGGGTACTAGTTCCTTCTTGCTGCTGTCTCTTTCAATCAGAGTAGCTCCAATTTCACACTTAAGACCCATATATTTGGCGGGGGGCGAAAAGTTAACTTTGCTTTAAAAGAAATTTAAATTCCTTTCTATGATGACAGCTCTCCTACTCCTCTTCTTTTTCTCTCCAGTAAAACATTTTCTGGGATTCGGAGCAATGATCTCATTTATAGGTGAGGAAACTTAAGATTCAGAAAGTTTAAGTGAGATTATCTAAGGTCACAAAAAGAGACAAAGTAATCGTTGGCTGAAGCTAGGTCCAGGTCTTATATCTCCCATTCAGAGTTCTTGGCATTTCACTGCAGCACCTCCACCTCTGGAGCGACACTGATCAGTGTGAAACTGGACAAGCCATCAGAAATGGAGTCTTGATGAAGATGTTTCCAAATGATACCAAAGCTATTTTTCTAACATGAACACAGATCAGGCACTTAATTGCTTACATTATAGAGTACTGAATATTCAAGGTGCTTGCCATCTTAGACATTTACCAGACACCACTGTGTAGAGCACTCGAGTAGCCAGTGATGGATGCCCCTTGGAAGGGAATGATAACAGGGTTCCTGCAGGATTACCGGACCACTTCTGTGTGATTAGAGGCATACTAATCTTGGTGAGCTGTGTGGACATTTCCTAAGCCCTAATTTTTCATTTACCGTATCCCAAATCAAACTCTTTTTTTTTTTTAGAGCCTGAAAGACCCTAACAGTCTTCATGGTGCCAAACAACTGATTTAGGTGATATTCACACCTCTATTAGTTGTTTTGGCATCATTTTCACCTGAGGCTCCAACCTTTGTAAACTCGGTGTGGATATATTTGTATCTTGATCGAGTTAGGAAATTCACATGCTTTCCTTTCTTGGGTGTAAAAGCCAGGAGGGCTTTGTTTTTAAACTATCAGTGTTCAGAGGTTTTTGCTATGTTTATTTGCAACACATGAAATAGCCTTCAGGATGTTGACAGTGTTTTCTGGGTTTGCTTCTGACAATTGTCACAATAGGAAAGAATTACCAAAGCTGTGTTGATGGTGTTGGAGATCTTATTTTTCATCAAGAAAGCCATACCTATCAGTCTGAGTCTGTCTCATGTCTCCTTTGCAAGGACTCTTCCTTCTCTGTACCACTTTTGTTTCTCATCTTGTTAGCATGTCGGACTCAAAAGTTCTCCTGCTGTAGGATGCCATTCCTATTAAATGCAATAATGTTTGTGCGTACCTTTTCTCTGTCTCTTTACTGTATTCCCATTCACTCTTCTCAATGGATTCATACTTAAGTAGTTCTTAATAGTTTCCCAAGCTATTATTGCTCCAGTTAATGACAAGTTCCTGGTTATTGGAGAAATTGCTTTTCTTCTATTTCTTTTGCTGCTTTTTATGCTTAATGTCCAGTCCATGGTTATTACATAATTAGAAGAAAATATTCATAATAACTTTTAGCATTCAGTGTGTCCCATAAACAAGACATGTATCCTATATTAGCTTATTAAATCCTCGCAGCAATTCTTGGAGGCAAATATTAAATGGTAGTTAAATAATTGCTTAAGGTCTTATATTAGATGCAATTGGGTGTGTGTCACCACTGTTCTAACTTTGAGAGAAGATCCTGAGTTGGTTTTCTTCATTTCTCTTCAAGTATAGGTGATTTTCCCTCCACACAACCAACATCCCATGTGAAAAAGAAGTGATTAAGATAGGAGTCTGCAGACTCTTGGTTCCCAAGTGACTTTATCCTCTGGTTAAGCCTCTTTTGTTTCTTCCCTTCCTCCAGACTAGATGACACTTGCCATTTTGACTTTATATTGGGGCAAATAGGGTTCCTACTCCAGGATCTGTGCCTCAGTTGGCCCACCATGCTTTGGGTACCTTCTGTTAAAGTTTCTATGTCCCACTATGGAACCTGGGCCCAGCCAGGGTCCTGAGTGTTATCTAGGTGGGCATCATGGGGCTAGACTGCAACCCCTGTTGACTCTGGCTCCATTTGCCCTCTTTGACTCTCTGTATTGCACGTGGTCCCAAGAGGTCAGCGTGATAGGAAGATGCCTTCTGCTGGCTGCCATAATATATATATGGCGTAAATATCCTTCACATAAATCCTATGAAGGATATGGAGCATGATGCTATTTCAGAGCCAACTGGTAACATTCCTTTTTATTTTCTTTGCCCTGCACTCGACTCAAGATCCACGTTTTCTCTTGCCTGAAACCGAAAAATTAATGGTGAGGCCTCAACCACTGTCACTGGCCTTCAGCTGCTGCCAAGGCAAGTGTAACTTCCCATGCAGGCAGAGATGACATTTTAGGAGAGCCTCCCCTACCACCAATATTCTTCAGAACTTCCATAATTACCTTCATTCCTTGGTTTTTATCTCTGTCAAAAGGAAACTAAAGCCTGAGAGAGGAGTGCCACCTATTCATTTACATTTATTTCCTTGGAATATTGTATTTCAGTGGGAAAAAATGACAACTATTTCGGGAGTATCAACAATACTATAAATAATAGGAACATTTTTAAAAAACTTAAATGTAAACTTAAGTCTTATAGATGTTATATAAGGAATTTTGCTTGAAGAGGTTTTTCATACAAATATAAGAAAAAACTCAGTATTTAAGAATAATATAATTTTGTATTTATCCAGCACTAAATGAAGTAAGAAATATGGTACAGATATTATAAAAATTAATTTGGCAGTTAAAATTTGCCAATTATATAATTGAATAAAATGTTGACTTCCACTAATATGCAAACAAATAACTAAATTCAACAAAAAATAATCACTTTTGTCATTTATATAACATTAATGAAAACAAAAGTAATAAATATTTTCAATTAAATATTTAGAGCTTCTAGTGCCTCTTATACTTATCTTTATTAATTTCCTAAGATTTCAGGAAGAAATTGATTTCTAAAAGACCAATATTATGCTAGGGTCTTCTGGCAAAATCCAACTTTAATTATGATTTCATAATTATTAAGAACATAATTTATCTTTTTTAAGAGAGTAGGTAGTCTTCTAATCTGGGCAAAATCATTTGTGCCTTAGGGATATATAATTTATTTCCTCTCAGCAAGATGATTAACCTATAAAAATCTTATTTTGCTTAAAATCACAGGAAATGATCATAGATTTTTTTTTTTTGATAGTAAATGCATGTCCCATGTGGAAATTTTATATAGCATGTTTTGGCGTGAAATTCCACCCCACCCTTTTTGGCTTTTATATCAGTTTCATCATTATGCCCTACAGCAACCACATGAAGTAATCATTATTACACCTAATTTTAAGATAAGAAAACTGAAGACAGATGTCAGGTGATGTACCCAAGTCACAAAGTTTTCAAATATGTATGGAACCCCAACTTATTGCCTCAGCCCCAGGTTCTTTCCACTCTGACTCTGAGAAAATCTCAGGTGATATCAGCTGGGCTGGAGAACAAGGCCATGGAAATGATATAAAGCAGGAAATAAAATAACAACAGGATACGAGAAGAAAAATGAATAAGGATTCGTCAGAGACTCCGTCCATAGGAGTCCCCCGCAGTGGTCAGCTAGAGTCACAATTAATAGCTAAAATCAACATACTGGCCTGTGGTCACAAGACAAGGAAGAAATCGAAGGCTGGAGCTCTTCTTGCAATCAGCATGCTCCCTGGTCAATAGCAAAGGCACTAGCATGGTCTCTTTAGGGAGAAGGTGAGTGACAAGGGAGAAAGATTCTTTTTCATGAAATATATTTGCAAAGGGCAAGTTTAGAGCTTGGAAAATCTTGTATTAGATGAAAGGTGAGAAGAACAAATATTAGGAAGGAAGCATTCAGAATACAGGGCTGAAGGGAAGAGTGAAAGGAGGGGGAGGAAATTCCTGGAGAATAAAAAGGAAGAGGGAAGGAGGAAAGAAGGCCACATCTGAGCAGTGAGACTTACATGGGGAAAACAGTGGAAGAGCAATTTCTAGAAGCACTATGATAAATGATGTTGACCATGTAGGCAAGAAATCTAATTTTGATTTTGAAGGTCATACAACGTCAAAAGAGAGCTTTAGATATGTATAATCATTACAGCAGGGGATTGCTTTTAAAGTAGTATTTGGAATTGATTTTTAAAAGAGGGAGAGGAGAGTGTGATGATCATTATAGAAAGTATGTTTCTTATATGTGAGGATAACATTAACCTGTATTGCAAAGTTAGCTTATTATTTCAATTCTGGTGTACGACCAGAAACTGAGAAAATTGCTTCCACAACTAATGTGAAATGGCTGTGTGGAGGGAACTACAAGTATTATATCCAGTAAACAGATATTGGCTATCTTTCAATATTTGTAATGAAAAAATATAGCTGTTTCTTTATGTTTTCCCCCATCTTAATAAATCTTTACTCTAACTACTCTTTAAGATATTGTTTGCACATCTACTTTCCTTTGTGAGTTTTCAGTTCATTCAGAAGTCCAGAAGTATTTGAATTAAGTTTCTCTGAGGGGTGATTTGAAAAAAGGAACCAAATACAACTGTTTTTTGGTAGTATACTATTTTTCCCTCTGCTAATTTTGTTATCTCCTTTTTATATTGAATTTCTTTTTAGCCAAGTGACTCAGTATAAAATCTAAGAAAGAAAATCTTAAAGCATGATAGTATATGTAATGCAGATATAATCATTTACAGTGAACCAAGACAATGGGTTTGATTATTTAACATATTCCAATATTCACCAGTGGACTAAAAGCTAGCCATTAGTGAGTGTCTATAAGGGCTTGGCATATGTTATTTCCACTCCTCTCAGATGCTATTTAAGGCAATGCCCCCGGCCTCAGTCTTTGGACTTCTCTTCTTTTTTTTCCTCCCCTAGGATCTGGATATACTGTGGGTCATGTCAACACTTCTTTATTATTATAATATTAGAATATAAGAATCTGGCATACTGTTTAGATCCTAAACTATATGCTACAAATATAAAATATTAATAACTGTTATCATTGATTTAGTTACATGTACCATGCATTGTGCTAAGTGCTTGACATAAAATATCTTTGAATCCTTACCAACTTGTGAGATGAAGACAAGTGATTCTTTCAAGTCCATCCAGCTGGGTCCTGAAACCTCTCCAACTTCAGATTCACACTTTCAGTACTAGGATAGATTGCCTTCCATCATAGCTGTTGTTCCACTTGATTTGTTTTCGAAAGGTTCTTTCTGTCTGGAATTGTATAATGGCAGCTGAGTCATCATCTAGTCTGAGCCCTTCATGTAATAGATGAAAAAATAGCATTCTGGAGAGGTTAAACGACCAGCCAAATGTCACCTGGAGACAGCTCTTAGAATGAAACAGATTTCTTTGCTCTCTGTCCTGGTTTCTTCTGTCTCTACACTGTTTTACTGCCTTTAAATTGGTTGGGAATAATGCAGTGTTTAGGATTATATTTTTTTTTTTCTCAAAATAATGAATCAGTGTAAACCTTACTAGCTACCAGCATCATATGAAGAGTGTTAAATGGCGTCAATATGCCCCAGTTCGGCATTCTAGTAACAGAGGCATAGACTCATATGCAGCCCGGGGCCAGGTGGTCAACCTCAGGGTAGGGTCTCTGCAGCAAAAGTGCAGGGAAATCATCAGCATCAGAAAATATATATAATATTTTCACTGAATTTTGAAGATATGGTAAAGTATTCATTTTGCAGTGTTTCAAATTCCTGGACTGTTCTCCATTAAGGCTTTAGCACTTGCTTCTGAAATAAGCAACCACTGAATGACATTTATTGACAAGAGTGGCCAACCCACTGAAGCAGAGCTTTGTAAAGGAAATTAATGGCTATGTAGCTACAGGAAGTACTGTACACGTGCAAGCATTCACTACCATTACCCTAAACAGCTTTCACAGCTGCATGCTACACATGAACAGAGATGCAAAAACAAAACCAAACGTTGAACAAACATTTCAAGTAATATTTTGTGCAGACCTTGGTTTAATGTCCTTTTATATCAGATGGGGCTGTTTGTAAAATATTGTCACTAAAGAATGCCTTGAAGAGAGTTGATGAAGGCATTACAAGATAGATTAACTAAGGAGGATCTTAGGAAGTCCTAGAAAGTATCACTATTATCATATTTCTATCCCATAGAGGCATATTTTTCACTTTGCTTAGAGTCTAATGAAGAAAATATTTTTTCAATAGCTGAGAATACAGAAAACCTAAAACAAAGTCAGGTAGCATGTTATTGTGGTCATCTCAGGCCATCCTTGGGTGAAAAAGTGAAGCAGACAGCATCTGGGCGAGCTCTCTGACCCTCAGTGATACTGTGGCAGAGATTTGGCATTCAAGGCAACTTGGAACATACGCGGAGAAATCAATGTCAACCTAGACCAGAGAGGGACAAACACAGTGCCTGACCCACAGTGGAGGCACAGCAAAGACAAAGACAGAAGAAATTAATTTATGCTCAATTCTACGTATGTTTGCAATGTTTTCTTGCAACCATACATAAAGAATGGCTTTCATCAGCTCTTTGGCTAGCATTAGTAGGAAATTGATATCAGACACCCTCTACAAAGTCTTCTTCTCCCCTCCCCCTCTCCTCCCTCTCTCCCTCCCCTTCTCCCTCCCCTTCTTCCTTCCTTCCTTCCTTCCTTCCTTCCTTCCTTCCTTCCTTCCTTCCTTCTTTCCTTCCTTCCTAACTTCCTTCCTTCCTTCCTTTCTCCCTTACGTTAACTAGTGCTTAGGTAAACTAAGACACAAGTGACTATATTTCTTATTTCTTATTCTGAGTTCAGTCCTCAGCAAGGCTTTGGGTCTTCTGTCCATGTGGTGAAAGAGTCTCTGCAGAGGTGGACACCTGTCCTGATCTCTACTTGATTATTCAGGAAAAGGTTCTAATGTCTCAAGTGGCAACCTGAGGTTGATAATGACCCATAGACAATTTATATCTGAGTGTGCTACACACATTCTAAACACAACATTTTATATACGAATAGTTTAACATTTCTGGACAAGAGAAAAGATACAAGGGCTCCTTTATCCTTTTCATTACACTGAAAGGATGTCTTTCATCTTGTAATATTGCCTCATAGTCCCTCAGTCTTATTTCATTGTGACATCTATATTTATACCATTTTTCATTATGGCAGTTAACAGTTATGGTCTTGACTCTGAATTTTCTTTAAATATTCTGTTTTAAAATTTGTGTCATGTTCCTCCTTGAACACCTTATTTCCCCTGTTTCATTATAATCGAAGAAAAAGAAAACAATGTCTGACCTACTGTATAAATAAAAATATAGTATTATAAGTCCTACATTTACTTTTTTAAACATGACAAAGGATATAAACAAAAAACACTTGGATGTGTGGCAGGCAGACTGCTGTATCTTCACAAATCTACTCCCTGCCCTTCCTGGGCTCCCAATATCCTACCTGGAGACATTTCCCAGTTTCCTTTGAGGCTGGGACTGGGTTTGAGACTAAGTTCTCATTTAAAGGGTATTGAAAGAGTTGCACGCAGCTCCTGTCCCACTTGCTTAAAACAAACTTGCTTGTCCTTGACTCCCTTTCTTTTTTATTCATGCATGCAAGTTGGAATCTGGATGTAGCTGCTTCCCAACTTCAGTTTGCAAATGAGTACAATGGATAATGTTTTTAAATTTCCCACAGATATTAACCTTTGGGATTCAGGATAAGAAATCAATTTCCTAAGAATTCTTGGGAATTTCACAAATCACAAGTTATTCTGTATTTTTATGATTCTTTCTCTGTTTTAAAATGTAATGAGTGGCCATAATAATAAATAATGAATATTTTTTCTATAATAGGATTATAGTAAAAGTTTCAGAGATTTTCTGTTAAAAATGATATAATAATAAATATGAATTAATATATTGTGGCAAGATTATGTGCTTCATATAGAAATAACTACCTGATATTGATATTTGATAACAGCGTGAAAAGGAAGGAACATTAACACAATATAAACTTCAGATGAGAATCATTTAAAAAGATAGTACCACAAATACTTAATATTTAAAAATTATTATTCTTAAAATGATATTTTAAAATACACAAAGCATTAATTGACCTATATTATAGACTCGCTCTCTGTTTTGTGACAATGCAGTTTTAAAAAGTTTTCTTTCATTTCATGTTAATGTTGCTTGGATTGATAAAGGTGAGTATGAAACCATCTTCAAGTTAGTTGTTAGAGTGCATATTTCTTTACATAAGCTATTGCCTTTTTTCTATGATGAAAATATTTGGTAAGCTTACTCTGATTTTGGTGTTGCTTTAAAATCAAATTGCTTTTTTTTTAATTCAGATTTTAGATCCGTTTCTAATTTAATGTAGGAGTATTCCACAACAACATTTGAATCTTCTTCTCTCTGCATTTCTTCTGTTAACATATTTTTGAAGAACTTTAGCCTAGAGGGAATATTCAAACACTGGAAAATACCAGCAGATATTATTTGAGTGGAATTGGAATAATGTAACATTTAGATTTCCAGCAAGGTTAACAGCTCTGTTAAATCATGTGTTGAAACTGTCAATTTAAGGAGTTACTTTACTTCTAAAACTTATCTCTTGTAACACCATTCTTAAGCTTCGTATAATGTATATAATCTAATATATATTTTATTTGCGGGAATGACTCACTATTGACAGCAGGCAGAGCCAGGAACACACACTTATAACAGGATAACTACCAACAACATCCCTTTGGGGTCATACAGTGATTCTGTATGTTGAAATGTTTTAATTCTCTTGAGAAAATTTTAATACTTTTTAAGATTTTACTGACTTTTCAACTGATTTTTCTCAGAATTCAGGGTTTAAATATATATATATATATCCTCCCCGCCCCCAAAATGCTAAGAAGGTATCCCCCTTGGAAACACCAACCTAGAGGATGAACAAAATAACCATAATTCCCAAATGATTTGAGAGAGCAAAGCTGCCTTGCAGCCTAGAGTGGCTGGACCTGTGAGGGAAGGAAACTCGAGTCTTATTAAAGCCATTTTATTTTGGGATGTCTTTGTTACAACAGCTTCTCCTTAATTAATTCAGAAAGACTCTTAATGGTTTATATCAAGGACTACATGGATATTTCCCTTATAGCTTTTTCAGAAACAGCCACACTATAACTTTGAATTGGAGCACATCTTAGAGATAATCTAGTTCATGCCCCCTCATACTATAGATAAGTTATTGAGTCATAGAGGTAGTAAATGACTTGCCTGAGGACACTTGAAGAATTTTTTTCAGATTAATAAAACATAGTTAATATGGAAAGCAATTCTCTCTACATATACATAGGAATATGCAAAATATCCTCAAGTATGAAGGATAAAACTATAATTTTTTAATAATATTTATATTGATACAGAGTAGATGTGATAATGTTTTTCTTCCCCATTATAACATTATAAGTCTTTCTTATTTAATCTTGGCTCAGTGTCTAGATATTCCCATGTAGAATGGAATGAGGGGGGTAAAAGTGAGCTAAACTATATGGTAAATATTTTACATATGTTATTTCATTTATTTTGTCATCATAAAGACCCATTTTATAGATGAGAAACTGAACATTTGAATAGTTAAATTATCCTCAGGTTGCACAATATGTGGCAGAGCTGTGATTTTGGGATAAATAGGTAAACATTCAGTTAGAAAACTTTGAGAAAAAATAATATAATTTTAAAAATTACCAAATAATTTTCTATGATATCCTCTTGTTATCATATTGTCTGATATTAGTACACATAGCAATCCCTTAACTCAGTGCAAAGGTGCTGAACAAGATCACGAACTGGAAAAGGAGAGGTTGGGTGGTTCTTAATATTATAAATTCTTTATTGTCTTTCACTTTTGGATCCTGTGAATTTCTAAAGTCTATAGTAAAGAAAAAAATGCTTTTGTGCAATCATGATTCAAAGTAGTTTAGATAAAAACTGGAAATAGAACTATGACAAACTATGACTGGATTTTAAATGAACATGACTACTATAAAGGAATATTGTATATGTCTTGAATCTTGAGCTTTATAATTTATTATTTAGTATTAAAGACATAGTAATGACTTAGTGTTTTATGAGCCTGTGTGATGTTAGTGACATCATCTCTTTAATCTTAACTTTGCCTCAAGCAAAAATAAATCTTAATGTTGTAAATTGTATGATAACATAATTGCTTTGTTGGGTAGGGATTATTTTTCCCCCTAAATGTCACTAATATTTTGCTGTGGCAAAAAAAAAAAAAAAAAAAAAAAGAAAAAAAAGAAAGAAAGAAAAGAAAAAAAGATAAAGGAAAAGAAAAACCTATTTCATTTTGTTGAAGTTGTTAATATTTCTGTATTAAAAAATAATTTATGGACAGAAGTTTTTCTCTTTTTGATTTTACATTAAGTTATTTTGCAATTATGGTGTATTAACAGGTCAGGCTAAATGTTTAAGAACAATTTTGCATATTTAGGTCACTTAATTGCTAGACTGATAATTAATGTTTGGCTGTTCCATTTCTACATTTTAAAGAGGAAGTTTAGAACCAAGTAGTTACAAGGGACGGACCAGAATTTTTGGAAGAAAGTCAAGGTTGAAGGAAAATGAAGAGCATCTTCAGGTCACGGTTCACTGGGAGACATTAAGGGACTAGTTCCTCTGAAGTTCTGCAAGATAAGGTTTCAAACAGTCATAACCCAGAAAAGTCTCAGGGGTGGAAAAAAAAGTAGTCCTTCTCACAGTATAAAGAAAAGCAAATGTTAACAAGCAAAATTTATTAAAAGAATGGGTTCTTGATTTTTGTTAGAATTTGATATTTCATTCAGCCCTTGATTTGAATCACATGATTTATGATTAGGAATATGTGCGTTACTTTAACAAGGGATTATATCTTTGTAGGAAAAGCTCAACCATATGTAGTCTGAATTTTATCCCCAGTTCTTCTCTATACATGCCTGAAGAAACTCTATGCTTTAGGTCTAAGCTTTTGTCCCTGAGTAAAAACTACTGAGATTATAGGAATAGGTAGAATTCTTCTTTCAATTATGTAGGAGACTTTAGACTTTTCAGGTTTGTGAAAAGCCATAATTTTAAAGGAAAGACATTTCTAATCTTTCTATCTTGTTAAATTTTTTTCTAATGAGGAAAAGATTAATTTCATTGGATTTTAATTAGAATATGATTTTTTTAGGTTTTGAGGTAACAATGTTTTTCCTTTAAATTTTAAACTAAGGAAAATAAGATTAATATTTTAATATGTAACTAGTAAAATCCACAAAAACATGAAAATAATTGGTTGACTATGATAGTAAACCAAGAGGCTTAATTATGTGACTGAAGGGTTTAGAAACAACTCATATTTCATATAACAACATGGGAAATGTCAGAGAGGCAAGCCTTGGGGAAAATGATAATTTAATATCAGAACAATAATAATTATATTGCACCCTTTCTGGAGGAAGACTGTGAACAAATCTGAGTTGGGATAGGAACGTCAGCAAAGCTCATAGAAAAAGGAGGTCCCAAGAACCAGAAGTTGGCAGTGTCTATTCAGCAATATCCTAAAGAGGGATAAATAATAAGGTAGGTACACATAGAGATGCTCTGTTGTGGGGTTGTGATCATTTCTGAAGTCTTACAGTGGCCATATGTCTTTGAGATTAGCCATTTCCTTTTGTTGTGTCTGTCTGTCAGGGTCTCAACAGAAAAGAGCACACTTAAATCAGGATGATTCAAGAAGGCTGTATTTTCTAAGAGACTATTATAAAGGTGTGAGTAGGATATCAGGGAATCGCAAGAGATGGTGCAGGTGCCCATCTGTAGGTGTGAAGCATGGAGAGGTGGAAGAGGTTAAAAGAATGTGGAAGGAGAGAGTTATGTGGATCATGTTGGCTTAATTGATGCAGTGACCTAGTTGAGGGTCCTAGCCAGAACGAGGCCACCTCAGGAGAGGGAGCAAAGGAATAAATACCCTAATCTTATTCTCCTCTCTCCAGTTTCCTGCTGGGATCTCCCAAGCAGAGGAATGAAGACCCAGGATCTACTGATATAAGTCACAGAGGTCAGCCTATATCAGAAAGGCAAAGTGGGCATGCAGAAGATATTTAGCAGAATCACCACACGGATGCCCCTCGATTTAGAATGAGATTACATTCTGATAAATCCATGGTAAACTGAAAATATTGTAAATTGAAAATGCATTTAATCTACTGAGCATCATGGCTTAGCCAACTTGCCTTAAATGTGCTCTGAACATTAGCCTACAGTTGGGCAAAATCATCTAACACAATGCTCTGTAGAGTACTCGTTGTTTACCCTCTTGATCTGGTGACTGACTGGGAACTGTTGCTTGCTGCTGCTGCCCAGTATCACTAGAGAATATTGTACTGCATTTTGTTAGCTCAGGAAAAGATCAAAATTCAAAAACTGAAGTATAATTTCTATTGAATGTATATTGCTTTTATACCATGGTAAAGTGGAAAACTTGTAAGTCCAACCACAGTTAAATCAGAGACTGTAGTGTGATTCTACACACACACACACACACACACACACACACACATACACACACACACAATTTTCAGAAACAGAATGTTATGCATGGAGGACATGGGCATCCTGGTCAATAGAAAGAAATGTCTCTTCTGAACACTTGTGAGTAGGTGGTATAATTTGCTTAATGAGTTTGAGAAGCATGAGTCCTCTGGATTAATCCTCTCAATTCTATAGAGCTGATAAAGCTGAGATCAGATTACAGTAAATATATCAAGGCTCCTGTGCTCTCTGGGGAGACTGGTTATTCGATCTTCTTTTGGGAACACTCAAATCTTAACATGGACTCGTTCTAAAAAATAACAGGTTCCGCTTGGTAGAATGTGCTTCATATTTTTCCTCAAAACATCTCACACTGAATCTAGTTCTGTTTTGGAATTTTTAGTATTCTTTAATCTAGGTGGTTAATAAAGCAAGTGTAAAAAAAAAAAAGATAATAAATGATATATGTCTGAACTATAGTTTCCTGAATCCATAAAACATGAAATTACTTCATAGATTTTCTAATGTGCCTATGAAAATTCACCATATGAATTGACTTTTATTACTGTTCTCTAAATGAGAAATTGAATAAAGAGCCCATTTCTTCATAAAAATGCTTTCATAACTTCGTATGCTGTTTTAATAATATCATTTTGTATTAAAAATTCAGAAGACCCTCAGTGCTCTGAAACGGAGGTATTCATTTCAAAATATCATTCTTAATATTGAATTTGATTCAAGTAAAAGATTGCAAAAGAATTTGCCACTCTGACTTTATCTGCAAAAATAAAGTAAAAATTTCCAAAATTTGAATCTTAATTTTGGATCTCATAATTATTGTATATAATACATAGGAAAATACAGAAAGGAGTCCATGCATTTGCTTGATATTTATTGATTTCTCACCCTGTGCACAGCACTGTATTGGGGAGTGGGATGCAGGTATGGAAGCCATAATCTGTGCCCTCCTAGAGCGTAGAGTCTAGAAAAGAGAGACAGATGAAGTGGCATCCACTATACATTATGATCAGAGATCTAGATATATGATCAGAAGGATCTCTTTCTCTTCTCTTTCCGAACTTCAATGACATGATTGCTAGATTTTTTTTGGTATAATCGCACCACTTCCTGAGGCTCTGCTCATTTTCTTTTCAGTCTGTTTTCTCTCTGTTGTTCAGAATAGGTCATTTCTATTGTTCTACCTTAAAGTTTACTGATTCTTTTTTCTGTCATTTCCATTTTGCTGTTGAGCCCATCCATTGAGCTTTAAAATTTTGATTACTGTATTTTTCAGCTCTCAAATTTCTTTTGACTTCTTCTTTATATATCCTGTTTCTTTATTGAAAATATTTATTTGCTGAGAATTTCTGTTTTTTTTTATTTGTTTAAAGTGTGCTTGTAATTTCTCATCAAAATAATTTTATGATAGCTACTTTACAACTCTTGTGAAAAAATTCCAATATATGTGCCATTTAAGTTTTGGCATCTGCTGATTACCTTTTCTCATTCAAGTTTAGGTTTTCTTGGTTCTTGGTCTGGTGTGTCCTTTTTTTTAAAAAAAAAATTGAATTCTGGATGTTATGGTTATTATGTTTTGAGATCCTATATCTTCTTTAAATTAAATCTTGCAGTTTAGAAAGCCCCCTCTGCATGCCAGCAGGGGAAGAGGTCACTGCCTCATTACTGCCAGGTGAAGTGGGAGTGTAGGCTCCCCACTTGGTTTTCCATCAGACCCTGGGTGGAGAGAAGGATCAGACATTCCTCGTTACTGTGATGTGGGTGTGGGAGTTCATGTTCACAACAGGCCAACACTGACATAACCTAGCTTAGCTGAAGGGTGTCTCATTACCTCTCTCCACTTGGCCTCCATTGACATCGGGAGGTAGGGACCTCATTGCTGCTGGAGAGCTGCCTCCTTACCACCAGTTGCTGGGTTTTCCTTTCCTGGTCCTTTGGCTAAAAGCAGGTTATTTTGAGGAGACTCTTTTTTTCTGCACTATTGGTGTTTCTGAGTTTCTGGTTTCTCCAGCTCCAAGTCTGGGATATATGAGGCCAAAAGAAAACCCAGGGAACTCACCACTGATGGTATCATCCCTCGGATCCCAGTATACCTTCTCTTTTCCTTCTTTCAGAGTCTTCTTATTTTTGTTTCACATACTGCAAGCAGATTTTTTAGCTGTACCGTAGTGGGAGGATGGAATAACGAGAAGTGCCTGATGACATTATTTGAACCCCTAGATTCAGCCGTACCTTAAGATAACCTTTCACTTCTCAGTTACAAAAGCCAATAAATTCCCCTTTCACTTTTTAAACCACCTCGAATGGGTTTTCTGTCACTTGCCACCAAGGTTCCTTGGAGTGAACAGAGTCCTGAAGCAAAGAGACAGCACATGACTAGAGCCTTCTTGCCCTGGAATACAGGTCTGTTGGCATCAGTCTTTACACTGAACTATTATACCTTGGCTTCCTCTAACGTGAATTTTTTTTACAGTGTCTCAAAAGGTACTATTTACATTTTGGGCTTTCTTCAACCATAAGATCACTTTTATCTGATTATATCATAAGCCAAGTAAATAAGCGTGGGAAATAAAAGGCACGACCCTAACAGTTTGGAGTTAGGATCTGGGCTTACGTTTACCACTAATGATATGAGCAACCTAAGACGAGTCATTTGCTCTCTTTGTGCCTCAGTTTCTATTTCTGTAAATTGAAGGAGTGGACTCAAGCTGATTTGTAAAATTTGTAAAATTTGCACTCGCTCTTAAAATTTCTACAGCTACTAATGGGAATGAAAGAAAGTGAGGCAAAGCATTTTGCACTTGGTTTCTCAGTGATTTGGTGTAAAATACCATAAAATTAAGGTTGACATTATTTATCGTGACTTACCTTCACTCAGAATGCAAGAAAAGGTTATTACTGTGCTAATACTGTGGAAGGTGACATTTTCCTACAGAGCCGCAGTAAGATCACAGTAAAGAAAATAAGTAAACAGGAGGTATCTTGGCCATCAAGGTCTCGATGGTGCAGTGATGGCATATGAAGGTTAAGAGCTGTCAAATACATTGCTCTTTGAGTCATAGTTTTAAAAATTATGCCAGAGACAATGTTCATTAAAATAATTTAATGCAGGGAGGAAAATGATCAAGACAGAATGCTAGATAGATATTTCTTATGCTGAAATTATTCACAGCAATAATAGCTTCAAAAATAGAATTGCAGATTTTCTTCACTTTTATGTAATTTTTTTTAAAAGGCTTTTTTTTAAGGGGGTGGAAGCAGTTTTAAATGCACAGCAAAATTGAGAGGAAAGTACAGAGACTTCCCACATACCCCTGCCCTTACACATGCATCGACTCCTCCATTGTCAATATCTCTCACTCGAGTGGTGCATTTGTTATAATTGATGAACTTACATTGGCACATCGTGATCAAAGTCCATATTTGGCATTAGGATTTACTTTTGGTGTTGTACGATAGAGGAGTTTGGATAAATGTGGAATGACATGTATCCATCATTACAGTATACTACAGAATATTTTCACTGCCCTAAAAATCCTTTATGTTCTGCCTATTCATCCCTTCCTCCTCTCCATCCCCTTGCAACTTCTGGCAACCAGTGATCTTTTTACTGTTATAATTTTCCCTTTCTAAGACTGTCATAGAGTGATGATAGAGTATGTAGCTTTCATATTGATTTATTTCACTTAATAATATGCATTTAAGTTTCTTTCATGTCTTTTGATGGCTTGATAGCTCATTTCTTTTTAGTACTGAATAATGTTCCATTGTCTGGATGTACCACAGTTTATTTAACCTTTCACCTACTGAAAGGCATCCTGGTTCCTTCCAAGTTTTGGCAATTATGATTAAAGCTGCTATAAACATACACGTGCAGGTTTTTGTGTGAGTGTGAGTTTTTGTCTCCTTTGTGTAAATACCAAAGTGTATGATTGCTGGATGGCATGGTAAGAGTACGTTTAGTGTCAAAAGAAACTTCCAAACTGTCTTCCACAGCGGCTGTACCATTTTACATTCCCACTAGCAATGAATGAAAATTCTTGCTGCTCTACATCCTCGTCAGCATTTGGTGTTGTCAGCGTTCTGCTTTTTGCCATTTTAATAGGCGTGTAGTGGGATCTCATTGTTTTCTAATTTTCATTTCCCTTTTGACATATGATGCAGAGATCTTTTCATATGCTTATTTGCCATCTGTATATCTTTTGCAATGAGGTGTCTGTTAAGGTCTTTAGTCCATTTTTACACTTGGAGTTTTCTTATATTTGAGGTTGAAGAGTTCTTTGTGTATTTTGGAGTCCTTTATCACATATGCCATTTGCAAATATTTTCTCTCAGTCTGTTGCTTGTTTTCTCATTCTCTTGATATGATATTCCTTTGACTATTCTCTTTGGCATTAATGTATGTTTCAGCTTGCCTATGTGGTCCTCTAATATCTATTGATTATGCACTCAGTGGTGGAAGGAAATGTTGGTGAAGGGATTTCAGGAGAACATAGTCTTGTCCCTTCTGTGTTACTGTATAGGGCAGAGACAGATAAGTATGATGGAGAGAGGTGTTTGCCTGTCCACAAGTCATCTCAGGTACTGGCTGGGCTTTGAATTCATTCTGCAAGGCAGTATTTAGTCTTAAGTCAGGGGATTGATTTTAGAATTTAGAGGAGGACAAATTTTACTGTTTCTTTTTCTCTTATTTTGAAGACAGCCAGAAGGAAGTTATAAAGTCCACGGACTTTAAGGTGAATGAAGTAGGTTTACTTTGAATTCACGGTGAGTTAGAATAGTTATTGTTGCAGTGAAACCAGCCTTTCCTAGTTTATAAATTAAGTTTTTTTCAAAGGAAAGATTCATTTTTGAGTTAAGGAGATGTAAAGTGGGAGTTATTCTTTACCACAATAAGCCAGGGCAGTTGTATCGCACCGGGCAGTTTAGGATTGTTTTTTCAGATTGTAGTCCTTGTGGTTGTCCAATCTGGCTGGCAAGATGCTCCTTTCAGTTACAGAAATCTTTAAATGAAACACTCACCTGTTCCTTCTTTGCCTCGTTAACAGGCTGTCATTCAAGACTGCATGGTACAGACTGGATTTTAAAAATTGCAATAAAATAAAGCTGCTCATTCAAAAGAGTTAACAACAACAATTTAATTATTTTATATTTTGGCCTTTAAAAATAAAATTGGCTTTTATGGCAATTACGGGATTGAACAGATATGTAAATGTGATGGCTAATGCAGTGACAATTTACGTTTTAAGTTATTTTCTTCCTTATAATTATGGATTTGAGTGACAAGATTGCTAGCATCACAATTGCCAATATGTTTTAGAAGGAAAGGCACAACAGAATAAATGCTCCAAAGTATTCTAAAATGTCCTAGGTGCCTTATAACTTTATTATAATGAGTAACTGTGTAATATAATTTACATTTTATTATTCCTTCTCATAGAAAAGTGGAGAGTAGTGTGTGAATGGGAAGCTATTTTGTTGAGAAGAGTTCTGGATGAATCACAACATCCATTTCTTATATTTCGATAGGCTTCTTCATTCTTTGGACAACTCTGGTTAATTCACTAATGCCTGGCCCTCGTCTTCTCATTGTCATTACCCCAACTTCAGTGACATGCATGGCTTACAGCATCTCTGTCAAATTCCATTAAATGTGTTTTCCTTTTATGCACAAGAAACTGAAGCAAAAATGAAGTTGATGGAGCTAACAGAAATTTGGGATTAGTGATTTTTTAAAGTCACAGGTTAGACTAACTGAAGTTAACAGTGTATATCAAAATCAATGTTCTGAGACCTCAGCAGGGGCATTCAAGTTATCTTTGATTTCAGCATTATTTGAGATGGTTTGAATTTTATTTTTCAATTGAAATTGATAGTGAAGGAGGGGTGCCTAATTGTCAAAGGTGTTTTGACATCTTTACTTACTAACATAAAGATGTTTATCATCACCTGAAATGGTCCCTCATCATATCTATAGGTAGTAAAGTATGAAAGAGAGACGTACTATATAAGTGTTAGAAGTCAGAAGGGCAAAGAGGCTATTAAAGTGGGGACAGAAAAGGAGTTTGGACTGGACAGTAAATTTATTTTTGCAGGAGAAGTAAAGGAAGGCAACTAATTATAAAAGAGATTAGAATCCTTTTCCTTTAACCATATGTACCACGACCTTGCCAATCCTTAAGTGGGTCATTTGTCTCAGAAAGAGAGAAAACTTAACTGTCAACAGCAGTGACAGGTTTAGTGGTTTCCTAGAAATCAGAAGTGAACCAGTACCAAAGCAACTGGAAGCTTCTGGTGGCAGAGAACAGGGGGAAAAATGGTGTAATTGGAAAAGCTGGAAAGTTACTCTTAGAGCCAATGGCAATTGTACCCTGTGAGTCTTATATGAAAGGAGGAATTAAAACATGAGCATTGGTAGATGAGTTGAATACATTTTCAGGCTAAATTCTCTCATTAGTTTTGGACCTCTCTATATGGTCTATCCTCTTACTGTTGGGCTCATGTGCTTTATAATATTTTCTATTAATTAGACATCTCATGTAATAAGGTAGAAGAGACCTTGTCCAGCATCTCTGACACGACCAGGAATGCTAGATAAGATCACCTGGCAATGTCCTAGGAATTTCTTGGAGAAGTTTCAGGAATTGAATCTTCTTGAATGGATTATGTAGGTGTATATTCATTTTATTTCTTAATCGGCATCTTTTTTCTTTTAGTAATTTCATCCCGAACATGGCAAGTAACAAGATTATCCTTTTTTGGGGGGGGAGTGTTGGGAATTAAATGTGTAACTTAACCACCACAAACTTATCTTTGAGAAGCTTTGTAAATGTATTCTTTCCTATGCTGACAACTATGGCAAAGTGTTATAAATTGCTATAACTGTTAATATGAAGAGAAAAAGTGAGGTCCAGTCATGCCAGGGTGACTCCATTGAAGAAGGAGCTTGGTTGAAATTTGACTGTAAGAGGCATAGCCCTCTTGTTCTTTGAGAACTATTTGAGGCATTTTACTGCTACCAGATTTAGAAACATGGAATTTTCTAATTTTTAGGTAACCAGGGCATGGAATAGCAGAATGTCTGTTCCCCTTTCCTTTCTATTCCTGTGGATCACCTTTTGATCCCCTTCACATATTATTTATTCCTCTTAGGGCATGAAGTAAAGAGAAAAAATGAAAATGAAAGTAATATTGGTCTGTTTGACTAAAATGGGTTTTTTAAACAACATAGATTATAATGTGTCCAGATATTCTTTTATCTCAAGTAGTAGACAGTGAAGTTCTAATAGAGTTGGGCTCAAGTTATGAAGTTATTCCCCTAATAAAATACAAAAATAAATTTTATTAAATTACATTTAGGCTTCCATTTTTCCAAGGAGAAATGGGAAGAAAATACTGATTATATCAGATATTTCAAAGTATATCCATATACTTTGCTGTTGTTATCAATCACTATCTTATGTGTTTTTTCTTCATCTGTTGTTATATTCTGTAGGATGAAGTTTTATTATTTGAATTTGTATTATTTGGCCAAATATTTAATCTGTATATTTATTTTAATAGTTTGATGTAGATAAAGAAACAAATGGGCTTTTAGAATGTTTTGCAGAATTTGTTCAAGGGACTTCAGGGCCTTTTGTAAGTAAGGCACAAACCAGGCACTGGGAGAATTATATGTGTGGAACCGGCCTCAGAGTTTGGTGAGGGAGATGTTATACACAGACCTAAGACGCTGGTTAACGGCTCCTTCGTGCATTAGTATTTATTTCTGTTTGTAGGCATAACCATTAGTTAGAGCAATTATTTTGGCCTTGATTGTAGGTGTCATTATTGATAAAATTGAAATAATCCTAAATCTTTACATTTCAATGCCATATCTTCTACAGCACTGTGAGCATGTCTGTGTTACAGCACTTACTCTGATGTCCTTTTAAGCAAACTGTGATGTACATGAGATAGGGTCATGTTTCATCCATCCATGCCTAGTCCACGGGCTGACATCTGATAGGTTTTCAGTAAACATTTCTTATTTTTCTCCTTTTATTTTAAAAATTAACTTATGACATCATAATTTTCATCTTCATTTCTAATAAGCAACCAAAGGTTACCACCACAGTTAAAAAGACAGCCATCCTTGGAACCTCCAAGTAATTTCTAATATTCAATCTCTTTGATTCTGCAGAGTTTGCCTTTTAAATCTGCAGAGTTTGCCTTTTTTTTCCCCATGCACTAAATTATGTTACATTTTTTTTTTTTTAAGATGGAGTATGTTGCCTGTAAATAAAGCTTAGCATACTGTTATCTGAATAATTCTCATTTAACTAAATCTGGTCTTACTCTTGAAAGGAAAACAGAATTAGATTTTTTTCACAAGTCCTTCCAGAGTTTCTTCGATTTTTCTTACTTCTGAGTAGCATTACCAGTATAAGATTACATAGCTGTGCTTTGCAGGTAGATATTTTTAATATGCTAAAGAACTGAACTCTTATTTTTTGTAATATTAGTGCATATTTTTTGGTATATATGCTGTTTTTTTTTTTTTTTTGGTAGCCAGCATTTATCGAATCATTATTATAAGCTAAGTGCTGAGCCAAGTACATGAATGAGCTCATCATACCAACATCAATGCAGAGAAATAAGTGCTATCATTATTTCCACGTTACTGATGACAGGACCGAAGCTTAGAGAAGTTATGTTGTTTGCCTAATTTATAGAGCTAGAAGGGGGCAGATCTAGGACCTACCTAATCTCTGTGTACCTGATTCTAGAACCTGATGTTTTAATCTCCATGTTGTACTGTATACTGTGAATGAATTCGAATAGTTACTTGCTGTGTAAGTACAGGAGAGGATTCTAATGTCTTGACATGAAATTATAAGGACAATTAGAATTATTATATTTAGCTAAAAAGTAAGAGTGTGAGATTATTATGATTATTGATTTTTCTGATAATTTGTACTTTGGTTTATCCTTATTTATATTTGTTTAGGGCCTTTTTCTCTGAAAGTGTCCTTGGAAGATTCTGAGCAAAGAACCTTGGCTGTTGTATCAGATGAGATGTTTCCAACTGCAAATAACAAATTTGTTATAATGAAATGGCTTAAAGAATAAAGATATTTTTATAGCACATAAGTGGAAGCCCTGAGGTAAAGTTGTTCCAAGGTCACACAACTGAACAGCTCAATAACGTCATCAAGAATCCGATTTTTCCATCTTTCTGTTTCTTCACCCTCAGTATGTTGGCACTTGTCTCATACTTGACCTTTATTATTTCAAGATGGCTGCAGCAGCTTCTAGCACCACTATAAACTCCATAGGCAGAGAGAATTGTTTTCTCTGATATATCTTGTTTTTAAAGTATGGAAAATTATTTCCAGGAATCTCCTAACACATTCCATTCATGTCACTTTTGCTAGAATTG
This sequence comes from Pteropus alecto, assembly GCF_000325575.1. Classification (NCBI taxonomy): domain Eukaryota; kingdom Metazoa; phylum Chordata; class Mammalia; order Chiroptera; family Pteropodidae; genus Pteropus; species Pteropus alecto. The sequence goes on along the minus strand of NW_006494612.1, from coordinate 1,592,686 downwards.
TATCATAAGACCATTTTAAAGTCAATCCTAGCAAGGGGAAATGAATTATTATGACTGGTGTATATTAATTAAGCTTTATCCTTTCTCTTGATCACCCCCCAGGCTGGAAAGAAGTCTAGGCATGTGACCAGCAGAAAGTGAACAAAATCAGGGGTCTTCATTGTGTGTGCATTTGTGAGTGCACTCGCATGTGTATTTTGGGGGCCGGGATGCATATGGCTCTTGGGAAACAACGAGTAATGCCTGAAATAATTTTCTCTTAGTGTGAAGACTCAAGTGAAGATTTTATTGTAAGTGAAGATTGTCACATATAATGAAGTCTAATACTCAATCTGGGAAACCACATTAATATGGCTGTAAATTTCTAAATAGCTATCAGTGGTGTTTTGGTTACAATGAAAACGAGAATAAGGATAATCAGAGATTCTGTTATCAGTAGTTGACAGGGCCTGACATATTTTAAACAAAGCCGTTTGTTTTCATTTTTATTCCTGTCAAGTAGCTTGTCATTAGAGTCTATACAGATGATCTTCCAGACACATCTGCAAGTTGTGGGGAAAAATGATGAGTGGGGTCTTTGTCATTCACCTCTTCATTCATGAAATCAGTGAACAGGGAGTTAGCACTAGTTCACCTAGTTTAACTAATTATTTTTTAAGTTTTGAGACCTTTGCAAGTTTTATTCTTTGTAACCACCAGTTTTGAGAGGTCGATGTGATAGATTGGAAACCTCAAGAAAAATATTTCAAGTGGTATGGATGTGGGTTTAGTAAGATAATTTTTCCCCCACAGATGCCTGTTATTGAACTTTGCGGATAATACTATCTGTTGCGTGCAGAAAGGAATACTGAATAAGATAAAAGGTTGTTTTTGCTTCAGAAAACTTATTATTGTCAGCAGTAATCAATTACTTTTACGAACAAACTTAGGGAATTAATGCAGGATGATGGACTTCAGTTCTTTTACCTCAGTCACTACAGGGTACTCTGGTAGAATTTTAAACATGCTTCTGATTTAAATAATGTATTAATTGGTTCAGGCACCAAGTGGAAAGGCCTGGCACTAATGATAAAGCCAGGTAAGCAGTCTGATTAATGAAAGGAGCTGGGAAGAATTTGCTACAGGAGCTGAAGCACTTTGTCTAGAAGCGCTAATCATCGTAATTTATTACAGGAAGCTTCTTTCATGGTCCTGAGTCATAGCTGTTATTCCTCTGTAAGAATGTATTGATGACTTATATGTGTATAAAGATTTCCCAGGGAAAAATGTTTATTTTAAAAATGAAAAAGAGAAAACATTATACTGTTTTTATTATGAACACAAAGGATAGGAAAAATAAGATGGATTGCACAATGATATATGTATCCATTTGAAAACTTGGTTCCAGTTAGAACAATAGATGCTGTATTGGGTTACCATTACATGTAATATTAAAATGTTGGAAAACATTCTGTTATTCTCGTAACTACACTTAAGTCCATATTATTCTTATATTCTGTTTGAGATCATGAAGAGAATGAGGAAACATAAAGATGTTTAAAAGGAGCTCACAGAATACAGAACTGGAAGGAAAAGATGTAGATCAAAATTGTTCTTGGTCTAATTCTGTAGCTAAATATAGTTTGTAAAGTAAATACTTTAAATATTTTTTTCCCCTCAAACTTGCTTGTTAGTTTCTCTTTCTCTCATCTGACTTTGAGACCTACTTCAGCTATGTCTATAACATAGTATTTTATAGTTGTGTTGATAACATCAAATTTTTCAATTTCACATTTTGGACCAAGTGAAGGAGTTGGTTAAGAAACACACAGATGGCTTATGCAGCTGCCCTAGCAATGGAGTTGGAGTCTCCTGTACCCCGCTTGCTCTGCGTGCTTTCTTTTTTAGTCTGTTTCACATTCTCTTTCTCTCTCTCTCTCTCACTCTCTCTCTCCCTCACTCTCTCTCTCTCTCCCTTTCTCTCTCTCCATGTCTCCCTCCCTCCCCCCCCTCACATTACAACATTTATTAACTCTTGGAAGTTCCTGTTCTGTTTTCTTGACACCTAATAGGATTCAGTCCCCCTGGACTTTGCCTTCACTGGAGACAGAGTGCCTTTCACCTGGCACTACTAAGTTGCATTTAGCTGCCAGTCTCCATCATTTATTTACAGTGAGGTCTAAACAATTATTTTTTTAGCAGAACTTCTAAGAATTCCTAATAGTAAGGAAAACCAACTATTAGGCCTTTCTTTGGAGGAATTCCATTTGAGTGGAATGAGAGATCTTAAAGGCATTAATTAGAAGTCAGAAAAAATGAGTTAGTTACCACGCTTTGAGTTGGCAATAACAGAAATTTGGTAGTGGTGATGTGCAGCTCTTGGTGGCGGGGTTAGGCAAGTAAAAGAGAGGAAGACAGATGAAAGGGAAGCAGTAGCCAAGCAACTCGAAAAGATGGCCAGATGGACTTCAATAATAAGTGTGTCTGATTTTCTATTTGGAAATTTCTTTGTGTTGTTGTGATGTCAGCCCATCAGAAGAAAATCAGCATTATCCCAAATGATAGATCTGAGTGATATATTTATTAAATATCTATCTAAGGAACACCTACAATATGCTTAGTGGTGTTGGTAGTCATCAGTGTGTTGAGGAACTGTAACACAGGGTGCAGAGGAGGGGCCCTAACCTAGACTGGGGGAGCTCAAATGGTCAGATGGTCTTGCTGGAATAGGGGAGTGCTTGCATGTATTCTTGAAGAATAAGTATAAATTAAATAGTCAGTGAAGAAAGAAAGAATGTTCTCACCAAGGCATGGAGGTGAGAGAGAAAGAGTTGTAGGTGGTTTTGTAAAGTAGGCAGGTGGGACGTGCTGAATCATTCATGACCTCACATGAAGACACAGATGTAGACAACACACAGCCCCTCCCTACCCCCGAGAGAGAGAGAGAGAGAGAGAGAGAGAGAGAGAGAAAGATTGGAGAGAGATCTTATAAGGTCCCAATCCTGTCGATTAGAATTTCATTCCTATGACCTCATTTAACCTTAATTACCTCCTAAAAGGCCTGTCTCCAAATATAATCACACTGGGGTGAGGGCCTCAACATTTGACTTTGGGTGGGGCCATAGTTCATAGTACTGATCATGTTTGATTTGATATACTTTGTCACAGATTTTGAACTCTAAGCAAAAGGAACCTATTTTAAGGGGAGTTAGATAACAATGATGATGATGACATAATAACAACAACAATATTATAATGATGATTATAATAAATTATAATAGCTGTACCTTACTGAGTTCTTTCAATGTGGAAGACACTATTTCAAATGGAAGACACTATTTAAGTGTATTAATTTTGTTTTGTGAATCTTCCCAATAACTTTTGAGGTAGATAGCATTGTGATTCTGTTTTATAGATAATGAAACTGAGCCACAGGACCTTGCCCAAGAGCCTTGCCTAAAGACCAGGTTTGAATCTAAGAAAGGCCACGTTGAAACTGTCATTCTTTTATTTGTTTGGTACATATTATCTGAAGCTTTGTAACATTGCTGAGTTATAGATAGGCCCTCATGGAACTTAAGAACAAATGCTGGAAGTAGAGAGAGCAGAGAAGTAAGCAAATACATACAAATATTTAAAACTCGTGATGATAAATGCAAAATGTGGAGAACTGACTTAAAAGAAGAGAGACCAGAAGCATGTAAATCAGTTACAAAACAATAGACAACAGACAAATTATTGGAATTTAGACTACAGCATGAGCTAGTAGAGAAGGCATTGACAAGCGGCAAAGATTTGACACAGATTTTAGAAATAAAATTTGCTAATGTTATTAGACTTTCTGTTCGCAGTTTCCTTTATGGGCCTCTGAAATCTTGGGGGTGGGGAGATAAGACAATTGTTTGGTTCATATTTTTATTCAACTATTATATTAGCTGTGGCATAGGAGAAAGGTTTTATCTTTAGCCTAACTCAAATGGATTGTATTTTGATCAAGGCTTAACCATGTCTCTATTTTAATATTAAAAATATAATCCAATTTTTATTGCTCTTTAGGCTGCCACTCATATTCAGTTTGTTTCAAATACTCTTCTTATCATTAGAATAACCTATCACTGTAATAAGTAGTCACATCTTTATCATAAAGCAAGTAAGGGAGACCTATGTTCTAAATTCATTCTTGAAAGTCTTCTTGTGAGCTCTCAGCATTTATTGTTATAGAATTTCCCAAAGATATCCAGGCTTTACTTAACATCCTGACTGTAATGGTAATATTTGGGTCCTCACCCATGTTTTCCATCAGCAGACCAATCATGTAAGTCCTACATTCAACTTGTAAAAATGAGAAAACGAAATGTTCTGAAACAAAAGGGAGCTTCACTCATCACTATGTTTAATAAATACAGAATGCCAATAAGACATAAAGCTATCACAGGACATCCTTCTGGAGAACAAAAGAAAAAACATAGTATGTCCTTCATTCGAAATAGCACATGTCCTCTCCTGAAATTTAGTGTTTCTGAAATGGAAATTGGATATGGATCTTATATTCAATGGTATCATAGAATTAAAGACAGACATTAACACCATTTAAATAATGAATGTAGAATAATAACTCCTTTGTTTACAATGAAAGCCTCCATTATCAGAACTGATGACATGATATGGTAAATGAGCATGTAAGTGTGTGCGTGTGTGTGTGTGTGTGCATGTGTGTGTGTGTGTGTGTGTGTGTGTGTGAAGAGAGAGGAGAGGGGGAGGGGAGGGGAGGGGGCAGAGAGAGAGAGAGAATGGTATGGAGAATGACACATTTCTGGCCCCACTCTACTGCTGATGTCGCATTTCAATGAGATGAGCTCTTTTGGAGACGAATCAGATGTGTGGGGCAAATGGTCAGTTCAGTTTTAGACATGTGGGGTGAGCAGCAGATGGCACTTGGATGTGTAGGTCTGAAGCTCAGGAGAGGGGCTGAGACAGAGATAGAGTTGAGCATTTTTCATCCTGTAAGGAGCAGCGAAAACTGCACTTTGGTCAAGGCAGATAAGGACATCTAGGGCAGTGTGAAGAGTGCTGAACGACACATGCTACAAAGGAATGGTTGATGGTTTTCCTTTGTAATCATCCTCTTCAGAGCATGAAAATGTAGAGGCTTGTGGGAACTGAAGGAGTAGGAGTAGAGTGACACAAAGCCATACTGTTTTAGGGTTGAATTCATAGTTTGGATTATCCATTTTAACCCCAAGTACTGATTATGTTTGCCAGAGAGTTTTAAGATCCCTACTTTGCAAAGCCCAGTGCCTCTAGTACCTGGAGTATTAGCCAGTACATGGTACCTAATAACTACTTCTTGGATAAATCTTAAAGGAGGCACATCACCAGAAAAATTAAATGGTGCGATTTTAATGTTGATGTTAAAAATCATCGCAAAGCAGTATATACATAAATAATGAAAAACGAATACAGTTCCTCTTAGCTTTAGTCAATTAGCCAGTGTTAAATGTGGGTCCTGTTCTTTAATCCAACTCATTTTGTATAAGTATATCCGTTTTGACATTCTGATAACATGTCTTTATCTGTAGATATGTCATCAGAATGTCAAAACATTTTTAGCATGGAAATATAATTTGAATGTAATTTGGAAAATTTTGTTTTGGATTTTCTTTGCTTGTAATACTTTAAAAAATCCAACAGGACATACTGTGACGCTTGGCACCCATTGTTAGTTTTACACGCTCATGCCTTTTTAGATTCAGTGTCGTCTGATGTAACACAAGATTTCAAAAATGAATAAAAAGTTGCCATAGCACTATCTCTGTATCATGACCACCATTTTAGCCTCAAATTGAATTCTAAGCCAGTATCCTGCTCAAATGGCTCTTCTGCAAGGATGCTGGGAATCAGGAAGGGCCCTCTTTTGGCCTCTGCTTCCAATAGGGAACACTTCCTCTGGGAAAGGGAAATAACTCATAGTATAACTCTTAGCAGATCCCCCAATTTCTCTAGTATTTCAGGCTCTCCTTTCCAAAGCATAAGATCAGAGAATAAATCTCTACCACAGAATGTCATGAGCAACATCAGCCAGAGCCTTTCTAAGAAAGAACTTGGCATCACACAGATATACAAAGCCAGACATAAAACCTAGATGAAGCCATATATAACAATCATGTCAGGAAGGAAACTGAAATACTCATGAAATAAAAGCATTTGCTTTGTAGCGACCTTAATACTATCCTCTTTTCTTTACTGGTAGATATTGTCAGCATAAATTGAAATCTCCTTACAAAAAAATAGTATATTTAAAATCTTTGAGGAATGCATTGGTTTGGAGACTTTAGGTTATATGGTTCTTATCTCCTCAATTCCTTGCTCAAAGAGCTTTGGGGTTCATCCGTTTTCCGTTTTAATGAAAATTTCCCAGTCTACAAGTGGCTTAATTCCTTGATTGGGAATTTGCACATGTTCTTTGTGAAATATACCACCATTAACCAGTGAATTCTGACCTTGACTTAGTATTGCCCGAAGAACTCTGGCTTCACATAGTTCTTCTAACTTTTTGATATGTGAAAACAAATGAGAAAAGCTTGCAATACAACTTGCTTTGAATGGCCATATATTTTGAAACTTGCTAAGGCTCGTATAAAGAAGACAGAAAGCTAAATCAGCCCAGCTCAGTGTGACACTTATGAAGAAAGACTACTTGTTCCAGAAATAAAGCTAAATCTACTTATGCCAGAAAAGCCTACCTTGGGAGCAGAGTCATAAGGGCAAAACTATTTCAGAACAGGGATGGACTATTTCCAGTATCAAAGGAGCTCTCTGATGTTCTTTCTTTAAGACTTAGTTCCTCTGATAATCTTACTCAGAATAAGGTTTCAGTTTATGGCTAGGAAAATGGCTGTTTGAAATGCATTATATTTTTAGCTAAACTCTTTCATGACTTTAACTGGGGTGTGTGTGTGTGTGTGTGTGTGCGTGTGTGTGTGTGTGTGTGTGTGTTAATAAAGTGAGAATAATTTTTAAACCATTGGCTAGGTTGGTTTTGTTTTTGCTTATTATGGTTAACTTCATATGTAATGGATTTGTCTGATCAGCGGTTTCATATAATTTCAATTTTTGTTAACACATATATGTCAGATTAGGTCCTAGAATGGCAAGAATTGGTTCATTCACAAAGAAAAGTGTAGCTTTTATACAAGATGGCTTTGTAAAAATAGAACCTGTTGAAATTCTGCTATCTTTATATAGTATTAGAAAAACAAACTGTTCTTTTAATTATGTAGCTTCTTGGGCAGAGCTCTGGGATATAAAATATTTGGAGCTTAAGGGAACACACAGCAGCTGGAGTCAGTGTTGTCAAATGAATGTACAAACGAAGAATAATAAAACTACATAATGAAAAGTTTTTCCCCTCATTTAATTCTAATATGCTGAAACACAAGTGTGTTATTGGGAGTCTTTTCACATGTAATTAAACTATTGAGAGACAAAAAAATTGAGTAAACTGAAGGCCAGGGAAGGACAGATAAAAGAATACTCAATTCCACAGAGCATTTTATCAGCTTACCACTATTTTCTCCGTAGTGTGATAATAAGATGAAACAAATCAAGTGCTTAAAGTCTGGTGAGAGACTGCATATAACTGAACGGATGTCTTATTAATTATGTCAGTAGAATTTTTATTTTCAAAATGTAGTTTATGCTTAAAAGAAATGCACTAATAATTTCTAAACCTTGGGAGACAACCACCGGCAGCCTTTCTGTTGCTGCCCGACCTGCCCTGTGTAAAGGAAGCCACTTATTCAAAAGGTGAACATCACATCAGTTTGCTCCTTGCCTTTGCTGAAGCTTTGCACAAAGTTATTTAAAGATATGCCTGCGCCACTCCCAAAATGCCAAACCGTTCTATGAATGACAGTCCTCTTCCATTAGGAGAATTGTCTTATATAATGTAATTACATGTCCAAGGTATCTTGCAAGGTTAAACTTTGTACTTTGTTATACATGACCCTTCCCTTATTCTGTTCTACGTATTCCCATTGCCCTGCAGAGATGCAGAGGAGATTTATAATAGGAATAATACTTTTGAAAACTGAGTCTTTTGATTTGTTAAAGATTTTGTTGAGAAAAGAAAAAGATTTTGAAAATTAAAAGTTTAGAAACAGAATTGATGTTCAGTAGCATCTCAGGATTCACTGAGCTCTGTGGAAGCTGTGCTGGTGGATATTTCCTTCTTAATGTACCAGAAGAACCCTGACACACAGAGTGAGGTCCTTGGCCCCCAGAAGGACACTGATGGTCATGGAAGAAAAAATCTTTAACACTTGTTCTTGGGAAGGATTTGAAAATAGAGAAAACTAGTTTTCTTTAAGGTTTAATACTCACCTTTTCCTTAGCCTTCTAAATGTAGGGCAAAAAATCAATTTCAAGAATAACTCTGACTTCTACTGATAAAGAGGATATCTTAACACAATAATATAAAACATTCCCATTTAGGAGAACAGCCTTCCATTGTAAATAAATTGCCCATCCTAGATTATGAAACATCATCAGTGGCCAAAGGGAAGTTGTATTAGACTTGTAAACCCACAAAAGACTTCAGAGTTCACTTACTTACACATTCTGCCCTACACCAGAACTCTGACTGTTTCATACGTGACATTTGTCATCTACTGTCTCCTTGAATGGCTTCACCAATGGAGAACTCCTCATTCATATGCCAGTCTTTTTCATTGTTGACACCTCTTGTTGCTAAGAAGGTCGTTATTCTATTAAAGTTCCATTACCAGTTTTACATCCTGTGTATTTTCTGTGTGGAATAAAATATAATGCATTATTGAATTGAAGGCCCTGTTTGTTAGCCACTCAGAGAAGGAAAATATTTTGGTGAGTTTTATTGGGCATTTTGGTGGAAATTATTATAGTTTCAACATGCTACCATATTAATACCTAAAGATCTATCTGAAAATGAAGCAAAAATAATGAGTGTCATTTCAAATGATGTAGAAACTGAAGCAGAAAAGAAGTTGAGTAACCTCAGTATGACCCCATCGATGGCACAATTGTGAGAGGTGGAAGAGAACATTTTCAGTGGAATGGGGTTAAAAAGTGAGATTAAAAAAGTCTGAGTTCAAGAATCTGGTTAAATAAATCACTCTGTGGCTGCATTTTGGTAATGTGGAATATGTTTATTTGAAACATTTAAAAAAGTGTCTCCTAAGACTCTGAACAAATAAATTTTCATCACGGGTCAAGATCCCTGAAAAAGAACAGGGTACCATGTGGTTGGAGCTGCTTGGAGGGCAGGGATGTTTTCCCTGTGGCTTAGAGATGTTTCTGAGGTTGTGATCGATGAAGTCAACCCATGAACTGGAAAACTACAGATTTAGAGCTGGACAGAGTCCTGTTGAGCAGAGAGGACAGGACGGGTATGCCTTTCAGTGTTTGAAAGAAAAGGTGAACATTTGGGTCCTGTCCCTGGGGGGCTGTCTCATGCCCTATCTACCGAGCAGATGATATAGGAAAGAGAAGAGCAATTGTGTCAGCCTCTGGGATCTCCAGGAATAAGGAGATAACAGCTTTGTCCCTTCAACTGGCATTTGTCAGATCCCCAGGCTGACAAATGGGTTCTGGGCACTAGATGGCTGAAGTCTTAGGAGACAGTGCTATGCGTTGCAGAGGGAATGCTAAATCTTGACTGTGGAGCTTGGGGGAAGGAAAAGGAGGGTCTGAGACTCAGAGGAGAAGGTGTTGATCTAGTGCTGGCCCACAGTGCATTAAGCCCTAGATAAAAGGTAAAGCTAGAGGCAAAGGATGATTTGAAATGTCAAGCCCAAAGCATCAGCTAGAGCAAATTGAGGTCAGGGTTCAGGGAACAGAGAGATGCCCAAGTGGTCAAGTTCAGGAGGAAGCATAGGAGAAGAGGCAATGAAAAATCAGGCCATTGTTTCAGTTGATCTGGTGGCCATGAAAAGTGTTCTTAAAACAGTGGTTGTCAACGGGAGGTTTTGTCCCCAGGGACATTTGGCAATGTTGGGAGACATTTTTGGTTGTTACAGCTGAGGGTGGGGCGAGCACAACTGGCATCTAGTGGATGGAGGTCAGGGATGCTGCTAAACATCCTACAATGCGCTGGACAGCCTCCCACAACAGAGACTTTTCCAGCCCAAAGTGTCAATAATCTGAGTTAAGAATCCCTTCCTTAAGAACTCAATATACAGTCCTATAGTCATACGAGGGCTTGAAGAATTTGGGTTTTTACAGATCATTTTCTTCGAGGCTTTGTACTGATCATTTCTGAACTGTGCTTTGGTCATATGTCTCAGTTCTTCACATGGAGCAGGATGGAGTGCTGTTGAGCAGAGGACAGGATGGGTTGGACCTTTGAGTATTTGGAAGAGGAGGCGAGCACTTGGGCCCTGTGACTATTAGGATGGGTTGGACACTGTTCTAAGACGTTGGTGCCAGTGTTATGCCAGCCGGAGATGATCTTGACTATCATCCCTGCTCAAGGTAATATTGGGAGTGCATCATTTACTCTCTGGTTTACCTGTTTATGTCTGACCCATCTCACCTTACCTGCCGGCCAATGACTCTTCTCTTGTCTGCCTTAATAACTTTCTGATCTTTGCTTTGCCTGTTTCTGAAATGGCTGTCTACCCGACTGCTTCAGTGCTGATACTGATCTAGTCCAAATTTCTCATCAGATGTGGAAATTGAGGTCCTTCTGCAATGTACTTGGCCAAGGTCAAATCATATCTCATGTAGTTATTTCAGAACCACACTGAGACACAGGGCTTTGAATTTCATGTCTCCTCTGTTTCTTTTCTGTCCTCCACATGCAAGAACTGCTAACTACTTATTTCTTCTTGCTGTAAACTTTCAAAACTTTATTTGCCCAACTTCTAATGAAATGTTTGCATTTGGACCATGCTGTGAAAATAGATATATATTTTAAAAGCCCTATTGAAAATCACCATGGAAGATCAAAATTTCTTATGGAGAGAAGACACATATTTTCATTAGCAAGGGAGGAAGCATCATGCAGAGTGGGTAGCAAGGGGTCGATGTGCTAATGTGAACTTCGTGAAGTGCCAGGGTAGCTTTGCTCACCTCACCAGGGAGGGGTGTATCAATCCATAACAATCTCCTGTGCATACGGTCAAGATATCTGGTCCAGTTCTTTTCTTGGAAAGAAGGAGGGGTTCAAACCTGGGAATAGGTCTTCAGTGCTCTTAAACTGAGAAGGGGGTTTGGGAGAAGGATAAGGAAGAAATAAAGGATCCCGATTTGCCATTCAAACTCACCCAGGGGCAGATTTAGGGTAAGAAACCAATTTTTATGTTTGGATCTTTCTTCTACTTAGAGTGTGTATGTTAGAGAGAGACATAGAGACAGAGAGATAGACAGGAGAGGGAGGGGAAGGGGCAGGGGTGGGGGAGAGAGCGAGAGAGAGAGAGAGCGAGAGAGAGAGCGAGAGGGGGGTGGGAGAGAGAGAGAGAGAGAGAGAGAGAGAGAGAGAGAGAGAGAGAGAGAGAGAGAGAGAGAGAGAGAGAGAGAGATGAAGTGTTAACTATGGAAAAATTCTAATCCTGCTTCGTACACAGGAAAATATTTTCTTTTTACACTTAGGTCAAGAACCTAGGATACCAGGGGGCCCAAAAGCTGTGGCTGGGGGTGGTGGCAGGCCCTCCTTGGGATCCTAGTAAAAGAAAGGGGCTTAGTTATGCCTCGAGCCTTGCATGACCATTTTCACATTTCATTCATTCCCCCAAGTGTGAGGAATTTCAACTGTGCTTTTTACCAATCTCAGTAAGTAGGAATAGATTTTGTTTTTCCTGGTGTATATTTGACAGCGTAGGGGAAGTCAGTTTTTATATGCTTTATTCTGCTTGTGCCTGTTTTGCCCATACAAGATGGTCCAGCTTACGAACAGAACAGGCTGTGTTCCAGAAAGTCTTTTTAGATCAGGATTTCTAAACTGGACCAGCATGTTAATGGGCTTCAAGTCCACTGAAGTCCATCAGAGTATGCGCAAATTTCGCATGTATGGGCCAATCACATATTTTATGGCCAGGCAGTCCACTGTTTCCATGGGATTTGGAAAGAGAGCTTTGACTCCTCAATGTTAGAAACACTGGTAATCAGCAGTTTGGAGTTTTTAATGCATGAGTCAAATGGATTCTGCCTCAAGAAGCTTACAGCCTAGTGAGGGAGATAAGACATGCATATAATAAATAGCTGCAAAGGTTTGACAAAAATGTCCTGCCCTTCTGAGAAAAAGAGATGACTTTAGGTGATGGGCATCAAAACAGCTTATTTTTTTTCCCCCGAAGTGAATCAGGGGTATATAAAAGAGCAAATGAATGGAGCTAAGGAAAGTAACTCATTTATATGTGAGATGTTTACGAGTTAGATATTTTTAAAGCTTTGCCTTAATAATATGAAGATAGCCAAATTATATTTATGGTTACAAATACCATTTCTTAATCAAATATGAAAAACTGTATGAAAAATGAAACAGTAGAGCTATACTGATTTCACTATTCTCTCCATTAGACTGCATCCGTATCACTTGCTAAGAATACATTAAAAAGCAGACGTTGTACTGCATTTCTTAGCACTGTGACCAGACAGGCCCTGATAAAGGCATATTTAGACAATGAGACGTAGGGGTTTTTGCCACAGCACACCTTGAAATTGGAACGGGGAGCAGGATGTTACCCCCTTCTCGGTCTCTCCATCTCCTTCATTCCTGTGTACAGTCTAGCCGGAAGTGACATTCTCTGACCACTAGGTGGCACTCCTGCATAGGCAAGCGGAATCCCGATTTACCAAAGGGGAGGCGAGGTGCTGGGCTAAACTGATCTTTCCAACCCCTGAAAGTGATGTCTGCACCTGATAAATGAGCTGATGAAGGAGGCAGGAAGTCAAATAGAGTTCTGTGAAAGAGACTTTCAGGAAATCAAATTGATGACATTTGAGGTGACAAAAAGCAGAACCTGCCTGTCTGCTTTTGACATTTACATTTTTAAAAATGTGAGGTGCCTCAGGCATGACTGTTGCTGGGCCACAGTTATGGTGGATAAATTAATATGCACAAAACTGAATTTTTAGCTTCCCCCAAAGTTGGCTCTTCTACATTTCTGTTTCTCTTAATGGGATCTCCTGTTTTTCAGACTCCCAGGCTAAGTGATTTCTGAATTACATCTTTGATTCTTCAGTTTTTCTTTCCCCTATTTTATCATCAAGTCCTATTTTTTGTTTCTTCAAACTGTCCTTTATGGACCTATCTTCACAGGCCCCTATGGCCCCTTCTTTTCACTTCCATAACCTCTGTATCATTTAAATGGTAATTACATAAATAAAGATGAATTCAATAGCCTCTTCCTTGGACTAACTCTATTCTTTCCCCTTTCAATAAAACCTTTTATTACTGTCAGAGTTCGTAAAATATAGTTTAATCACATTTATTTACTCATTGATTCATTTTAATTACTCCTCCAATAAATATTTTCTGAGTTCTTCCTCAGATACTGTTCAGACACATTTTAGACTAGGAAGGATTCCTTAAAGATCCATGAATGTGGGATCCCGCCCTCAAGGGGTTCCTATGCCAGTCCTGTGCTCAAGAACAGATAAACTTGTAAGATCCCTGAGGACAGGGAAGAGTGATTTACTATGCGGTGAACTGGCTTGAATTGGCTGAGATTTTGATAATTGGTTGTTGAGTTGGTCTTTCTATATTTGTGATTAGCAGCAAATTGATTTTCTGTATCTGAATCTGCGCCCCCCAACATAATAGGTGTACAATAAATATTTGTTGAATGAATGAATAAAAAGACACAACTCTAAACTCATCCATCATTTTCACCACTATAATCCCAAATAGCTCAATAACATAGAAACTTTGCAAAGCAATGGTCTTTAAATATTTGTTGAAATTTCCTTACATAGTTCTGATTATTCCCAGGCAAAAAAAAAATGATTAAGAGTGATGTAACAAGCACCTACATCCCATGCTTTTTTCAAATTATAGCATTTTATCATATGTTTCAGATCTATTTAAACAATTCAATACGTATTTTAATCAAATTCTATGTGTAAAGAAAGAATAAAAATTTAAAAAGAAAAAGTTGGTATAAAAAAACAGTACTACCTCACCTGCCTTTTCATATTCTTTTGTTTTCCAGAGGCTTTCAAATATTTTAGTACTTAAGTATTTGTCTTATAATGCTACTTACTGATTTTTTAGTTTTGACTCACTACGGAAAATGAAGACATAGCTGTTTTTAGCTCCGCTATCCTTATCCGTACATTTGGGACATACATACACATGTCCCAAATATTAGCTATTTATCTGAAATTCAAATGTAACTGGGTATCCTCTATTTCTATTTGTTAAGTCTGGCAACCCTCACCTCCTGACCACATATATCAGCACTTCCTGCTGCAAGCATTAAATTTAGTTACATCTTAATTTCGACTTGATCATTTTTTAATGTTTACATTCTGAGGAGTATGCAAATACTAATCAAAGCTGAGCTAGAGAGCATAAAAATATAATTTATTTTCCTTTTCTTTTTTTGTTCGTTGGTTTCCTTGGATTGAAAATTGGTTTCATGTTTGCTTAATTTTCTTTGTATCTACCACCTAACACTTCCCAGTTGTGTAGTTCTTGTCTCAAGATGTTCAGTTAACTTTACTTCTTGAAGAAATTTCTCTTAGAGACTTCTGTTCTGCTCTAGTCTCAGGAGATTGTTCCCGCGTCCTGCTGCATGGCTGGCACATTGGGGAACCTTCGTCATTGGGACCTGTGGCACTGTTCTCCTATGAGAGATCTTCTGTTTTGGGCTCCCTTGTCTTTCTCTTTGTTTACTCTCTCATTTTGATGGGACCTCCATGAGAAAGTTCGCCTAGAAGGTAAATGGATTGAGAATTTGCCCACGTGGCGATGAGTTTATTCTGTGCTCATACCTGATTCTCCTGTTGGCCAAGAGTAAGATCACATGTTGGGAATTATTTTGAAAACATTGACATATCACTTTTTAGCAGTATTGCTGTTGAGAGCTAAATGCCATCTTGAGATTAGCTTCCTTCTGTCTCAGGTGTTCTGAAATTTTACAATGATGCGTGAGCCCCTGTGTGGGACTGTGTTCAGTTGTTCTGGATTCCTGTCAACTTCCAGACAAATTTAGGAAAAAGAGTTCAGACTTAGTCAACCAATAAATACTATTCGGAACCAATTTCTACCAGGAATGTCAACTTTTTATTTAAACTTATCAAATTACATGTTTTTCTTATTATTTAACAGTATGCAGAAGATGGCACTTTAAAAATATGGTACTGAAATAATTCCTAATAAAATTACAAAATATTTTGTAACACAGGTTACATTTTTGCCTGTCACTGCACATACCACCCTCCTTTGAAATATAAACCCAATTTAAATCGAAAATCTGAAGTTTTAAAAACTAAACTAAAATGGTTGTTGCCTAATGTCAAGTTTGTTAAAAGCAGAAAGAAACGGCCAAATATTACTTATGACCACCTATATTTAAAGTACCTGAATTAACACAAATTTTCCTGTTTTAAAAACACTTAATTTGGTCAAATTTAACATTGTGGAAAAAGAGTGCTGAAAGCTACACAAGACTTCAGAGCCTGCTGTGGTTTTGAATTTTGGTTCCTCCAATAATCAACGTGTACTTAGAAAATGTACTAACCTCATTGAATGTCACCTCTTAAATGATTTCTTTTAAAAATAGCAAGTGAAAAATAACAATTCCTAAAGTGCCTTGTGCTTGCCACCTCGTCATATACACTCACAAAAAGCAGCTGGGGCCAGTTCTTCCAATTGTGTGCTCTAAGTGTGTCTGTGATGGAGGAGAAGCACCAGGAAATGACAGTGTGGAAAGCACTCCAGCAGCTTGCTCTTTTTCTTCTGTGGAAAAATCTGAAGAACTTCAGAGAAAAAATATACATCTTGTAGCTGTCAAATATCTCATTACAATTTTGGGGCATAATGAATGTTTAAATATTAAAAAGAACAATTTGGGGAAATCAATCATACATTATTTTTGAGAAAATTGCTTTAGCTGCACCAAGTTGATCAAAAAGACCATTTTTTCCCTAAAGATTAATGGATTTTTAGATTATTTCTGAATAACATCTCCCATAGAAAGTGAATAAACATCTATTTTCCTAGCAATAGTGCTTTTCATAGTGTTATAAATTAGAGATTCGTAATAGTTAATACCTTCATGAATAATCTATATTTTGAAAGTACTGTAATGATCAGTTTCACATATAATATGATAACTTTTTAAAGTATATGTTGTGGTTTGCAAAGAAACAGTTAAACAATTTCTCATTGCTATATAGCTGAGCTTAACTGATAAATACCTAGCAACATAATACCTTGAATCTGATGATATGGAAAAAATTTATTTAGCAAACATCTGGCAAAGATATTTTTATTATGAAATACGATTTTTCTTTTTAATACGAAATATTTTTTTCCATCATCCTTTTTCTCCGTCTATCATAATTCTTGTAACCGTCTGCTAGCATTTAACATTTGGTTAGGGAATTCATGGGAGTCTATTTTTAATAGGATTATCGAAGGAAAATATTTTTTAAATGAATAATATGAATAATGATAAGCATCTGATTATTTCCTTGTGAAGTAAAAATGAATAAAATGTACTGGGCTTTTCATAGTAAAAAGCCATTGTTTTTTTCTTGGGCAGATTTTAGTCTGTACCTTTCTTTTCTGAAACTGAGTTTTAGTTGAAGGTTTACCTTTAATTTTATTTTTTAAAGGCAACTGAAATTCTAGGCACAGTTGCTGTAGTGAGCCCGAGATCCTTTCAAATCACTGCACAGGAATATTTTCCAAGCCACTAATTCCCAGTGGGCACATTTCACCCACCCTAAATGGGATATTTCTAAACATTACCATTTCAACCAAAGTTATTTGATAGATCGCTATTATTTATTGATACTATATAAGTCTTGCTGCCAACATAATCTTAATAAGTCATTACAAGTCCACTGGGTAAGCTGTTTTTCCATTTCTTAAGCTTTAGTGCATGTGCTGTATAGATTTGGCATTTAATAAATCACTGGAGGGCCAGCAAACACATTATATTCCTGTAGTCGAGACTGTCTAGACAAAAGTGCATGGAGAGATCTTTCCACTCTAAGTAGCAGGAGAGCATTTGTTTGCCACAAATTGGTTCTGAATCAATTGCTCAGAAACCTGGCATATCCAGTCTTACTTGGATGTGGGAGGAGGGCAAGTCTAAGTGCTACATGGGGTGCTTTTCCGCCTCTAGTTTAATTGAATAACCAAGCCTAAGAAACAATAGTCTTGTGGGAAAATGGCCTGGAATTTTACCCTTTTCAGATTTGGGAGTTATTACACCAATCTTCCCGTTTATTACCTTTGTTTACAAAATGTACAAAAGGTTTGTTACAACAACTAAGAAAGTGATATTTTTAAGGGAGTGAAGCAAGAAAAAAAAACCAGGAAGGAGAGAATATGATTTGCGATAAACATATAATGTGTGTATGTGATGTTTATCTCTTTCTCCTGTGGAGCTTTATTGTGGGAGAGGGAGAGGGGGGGATCCGGGACTGTGTTAGGGCTCAATTTTGCCCTTTCAGCCAGACTACTAGTAGTCCTCTTAACTATTGCTATTCTTGGAAGTCAAATTAGAACATGGTGAGTTTCTTAATAATACGAGTTTCAGTGTACCCCTTGGACTGATTGGGCTTTTCTGTTGCTGTTGATTCTATTTACTTCTTTTTGCCTCGCTGTTCTTTTATGCTGGTTGTGTAGCACCTAAAATTTTCTCTTATGGTTATGTCCTCTAGGTCTTTGACTTTAAAATGCTGTTCAATCCAAATGCATAAATACTTACATCATCTCTAGCAATGTGATTACGTTTGTAACCAGGCACTCTCATGAAATTGATTGAATTGAACTGTGACTGTCTGCTGGAGTATTTGTGTTCGTAGGGTTAACATCCTGTCGAGACAGATTGGGTGCTTAAAGACTTGGAGAGGTAGGGCAGGTATGCAGAAGGCTCTTCTTGTATCTAAGTGACTACCTGACACATCTTCTCCCAAAATATTACTCTTGGACAAGGGTACTGGACTTCTCCTTGGAGGAAGTTTGGCAGACTTCATTTCTATAACACATACAGGGTTGGGCCAAGAGGAGATCTCTAAGACTTTGGAAGGGAGAGTGAGGAAAGAAGGAAATAATTTCTGAAAGCATTAATTGGGGAGTGGAGAAAGGCAAATGGAAGGAGTAAAGTTCTTAGGGGAAAATTTCTCTTACTCTGTAGCTGTTACCTATAGCTAGTGTTCTTATTTAAACAATATTTCTCAACTTATTCTATTTTTATATTTAGAATCCCGGTTCTCCAAGAACAGAGACCTAATGTTTAAGTCCATATGTCAAAGAAGGAAATATTGAGTTTTTGTTCTTCATAATTAATAGTGAAAATCAACTTCTTTTACTACCAATATCGGTAGGATAAAAATTCCATAAATTAACTTTTTCCTTTTAGGCAAGAGGAGAAAACATTAGAAAATGTGCTATAACAAGAAAATGTTTCTTTTAGAAATAAAATTTAAGAATCTTTTGGAAAAAGTTTCTTTTTCCTCTTTTCCATATGTTGTGAACATATTGATGCCTGGAATAAATTCAACCTAGAGGCCATTCTGAAAAGGCAGAACAACCAAAGAATTCTTATGTATGATTGGAAAATCTCAAGAGTGCTAATTTAGAAGAATACTAATAAATAAGAATGCTTCTGTGAGTTTAGAATGCTTATCTAAATCTTTCAACTGCCAGCTGAACCTGTGAACACTTTGGCCAAGCTTTGTTAGTGTATATCTGACTTTGTCCAGATGTATCAGTGCCGAGAACATCTCAGGCAATTAAGTATTTGGTGAATCTGGATCATGTGTAGATAGTCAGTTTAGAGAAATGGAGGCATTTCATGACTCATAACCTGATTATTTGCAGACCTTAGAGAACTTTATCAACATTAACTTTCCTGAAAGAGATATTCTGTAGGTAGGTGCCAAGAATCATGAAACTACATCTCTGAAAGAGTATTCTAGACTTTTTGGTTGTAATAATAATATGGTAATAATGAATGACATTTTCATATTACTGCTTTAACATATATATTGAATTCTGTTGTGTTTTTTACACTTACAGTGTATCTCAATTTGGACCAGCCACATTTTAAGTACTTAATAACCATATGTGACCAGTGGACACTTAGTAGACAGCACAGCTCTTTAACATTAAGTCTATTCACAGGCAATTAACAGGATGCCCTTTTCTTGGGTGATTACAGGTAATACATGATTGTTTTGCAGCAGTCTCCTGAGATAATGCATGTCCTTCTGTTGTTTAACCAAAATAAGTGGTGAGGATTTAACCAAAATACTGGTGAAGATTTTCTGGTAGACAGGATTCTGGAGGAGAAGGGTCTCTGCTGTAGCTGGATATCTATTGAGCATCTGGCCCTGTGGCTTTCTAGATTTTCCTGAAGGTCAACCTTGCCCTCTACTTCTTCTGGTCTAATACTGTGACCCAGGCTCCTCCTGGTAAATTAGAAACAGGTTGTCAGGCTTTCCTCTAGTGTATAGCATATGGATTTATAGGCTTCGGATGTTGTTGGAGTTACAGTTTTATTAGAAGTCCCATTGATTCTTGATCCTGTCTGTTCAACCAAAACCTAGAGGAAGGGCTATCCAGGTCTTGGAGGGAGGTTGTTTCATTGAAGTGGAGATGTTACAGCTCAGGTTTGTAGAGAAATAAATGGGAGAGTTTTCCTTTGTACCCTCGCCCCTTTCTATAACTGCCATCTCTTCAGTTCAGAAGATGTGTTTTGTTGCCCTCTAGTAAAATAAAAGGAGAAGGAGAATTAATAGTAATAACCTTGAGAGAGGGAAAAAGTCCAATGCAGAAATTTAGACAATCTATGAAAAAGAAAACAAAACAGTGCTTAAAAGAATTCTCTAATGGCTGGTCCAAAGCAAATTTAAACCTTTATGCAAAAGAGTAATTTAAATGATTCATGGTAAAAGTCGAGCAAATTTATCCAATCATCAGTCAGTATGCCAAATGATAGTGTTAGAAGAATTGCACATCAATGGGAAAAAATCAAGTTATTTCACATAGCAACTGGGTTGTTATCCAAATTAAATAACCAAAATGAGAAAAAGTTGTGTTCTCCACAGCCATAAATCAACAATAGTGGGCTCTGCTGCATTTTTAATTGGCAGTATCTTTCCCCTTATACACCCAAATATGGATTCAGAAAGTATCTCTTCAGCTGCCTGGGTGTTTTTATCATGCTTAACATTATAAAACCGTAGAATCGAGGGAGGTAAAAATGGGACAACAGGAGACAAAAGCTTTGTGAGATTGTAAATTATATGCTTTAATGCCATTAAGCCATGAAAAATTCTATTTCTATGTGGTTTTTAAGCCAATTTTTGAAGTCAACTACCTACCAATTAATGCCAAAATAAATGGGGCTGTTATGAGAATTAGTCTTCAACTTCGGAGAAGGTTTGTTTCTAATGTCAAGGCTTTGTCCTAATGAACACTGGAATCAGTGACTATTTCCCGGCAGAAAAGGAAATTTCTGAATATGAGAAAAATCACATGAGCTTCTTTTTCAAAGGCAGTCGTTATGTGATAAAGAGAGTTAGTAGCACTTAATATTTTTAATATTTGCTCTGGAAATTGGATGAAATCCATACCATTGATAACACGGTCCTCTCTAGAAGCCAATGAGTTAGTGCCCTGCAGAGACTGAGGTGCTTCTTGACAGTAAGTAGGTAGCTAAGACCCTGAGAATCCAGGACATGCATCTTGGTGGTACAGAGTAAAGCTTTACACTACTGTCCGAGGTCCAGAGCTGCATCCGTGGTCCCCTGCACACATGCTAATGTGGCCAGACAAGGCCTTATGTTTGGGGAAAAAGGTAAAACTGCAAAGTTTCTTTATTCACCTGACTTTTCAACCTGAGCTTGCAAACACCAACTATTATGTCTTTGACCCAAGGATACCATCTTAGGAACTGAAAACATTTCAAATGAACAGAAAGTGAAATGAGATATTTTCCAACAGTATGAGCAAATGAAAAATCTTAATGGGCCAACCAGGAGACTTTAATTAATAGTGGGTGAATATAATGCCCGAGAAGTGTTGGGTCTGCCTGGAGAGCTTGTGCCTTTCTAAGGGGGCAACCACTGCTCAGGCAGAGCATCGATCGTGGCACTGCAGGCATTTCTGAAAGATCTCAGAATTCCAGATGTTTATGTGGAATTGCTTGATTTTTTAATGTTGGCAACAAATTCAAATTAAAAAAAAAAAACAACAAAATGCAATAAGAAACTCTTTGCATGTGTCAAAAGAAACCAGTCTGCGAGGCAGGTGCAATCAGTGAGCTTTCGCATTGCAGTCTCAGTTTTACTGCTTTAAAAAGTCCCTATACTTAAAGAGAAAGAAAAGCTCCATCATCACAATTTTCTTTCTGAAGTGAGTTTAGTGTCCTAAAGTAAGCTTTAATTACTCATCTGTTTTTATTTCATATAAGCCCTGTGCTGGGTCCATTTTACTTTGGATTGTTTTTTTCCGAGCTGTGAAATACTCTCAGAATCCTTAGTCATTTAAGTTCTGCCCCGAATGTAGATTTTATCATAAAGCTATCTTTAATTCCTTTTCCCTTAAGCCATCTCCCACATATTTTTTAAAGCTCATTAATATAAATGTTTGTGTCTATCTTATTTGTTTCTCATGTTTAGATGGGGTAAAAGGAGATTGATTATAAGGGTCATAAAAGTAATGATGCATTTCATGAAAGCATGTATTTTGTAGATAACACAAACTTTAAGAAATAGCTTGAAGCTGGTACCCAAATTAATGGAATGAAATGACCTCCAGAAAATAATTTCTCTGTACTCAGGTCATTTCAGCCCTTTACCTGTATGTATGTATGTATGTATGTATGTATGTATGTATGTATTTATTTATTTTATTATTTGATTTTTTTTTTTTAATTTTGGTTTTGATGACTTAATCCTAGTTACACTGGATCCTCTATAAAACTTAAAAAATTTCTGTTGGGCTTTGTAAAATTCTAAGTTTTCTCATAGTTATGATGTTCTTAACTACATAATCCAAATCACTCATTGCTGTGGATAAATGCTTCAACACTTCCCTCATTTAAAAAATATTTATTGAGTACTGGCTGGGCAGTATTCTGGGCACCAAATCTCCTGTTTTCAGGTAGGTTACTTTTCACTGGGTAAAGCCAATAATAAGCAAATAGAATTGATTTTGGATGAAATCCAACCTGGAAAATGGAAAAAAGTCTAGGACTTTTGAATACAGGGAATTTAACATGGGAAGATTGTTGTATTGCTGTAGGAAGTATTGAGAAGCCAAACAGGATGTCGAGAAAACCCAAAGATTAGCAACAGTGAGAAACCGTGGCCACCCCTGGGCTTGGAAGGACAATTTGAGGATGTGGAGGCCCTCCATGGGGATGTTCTTCTGTAGTCTTCTGCCAGAGCCTACCATTGACCATCCTTCCCTGAAGCAAAAGATATTGAGAAGGAGGGAGGCGGTAAGGTAGGAGGTGGCCATGGGGACAGTTCTACTGTAGAAGCCGAGGGAAGAAAGTGTTCTAAGGAGGTTGAAGCATTCGGTAATGCCAAATGCCATGGAGAGTTCAATTAAGATGAGGATAGAGAACTGATTATTGGAAATGGCCAGGAAGGGCCCTTTTGATCACTATGAGACCTGATTTAATGGAATGGTCACAAAGGAAGCCCAGTTGAAATGAGTTGAGGAGAGAAGGCAAAGCACTAGAAGTCGTGGTTTTGAATAACTGTTGCATGGAGTTTTGCTGTGAAAAAAGTGTGTTTTGGATTAGAGTGACACTTGATATCTTAGCTACTCACTGGAAGCTAGAAGACAATGGCGTAATGCCTCCAAATTTCAAGGAAAAATGATTTACAACCTTGAATTTTATGTGGAGAGAAACTATCAATTATGTGTATGGATAGAATGAAGATATTCTCGTATATGCCAGGACTCCAAAAACTGTGCCTCTGAAGCACCCAGTCTCAGAAAGATATTCACTAAAATGAGGGCATAGACCCCAAAAGAAGACATAAGGTCCCGAAGACAGTGGAAAGAGCATAGAGCTGTACAAAAGAAGGTCTTAGGGCAGTGGTACAACAGTTCTTGAGAGTAACCACAGCAGACTGGAGCAAGAACATAGAGGGGTCCAGGAAGCAGAAAGGTAATATTTGGGTAGGGAGAGAATAATTGAATGGAAATGCGATCTAATATGAAAGACCAAATAAACTACACAAAGAACCATATGCAAAGGAAAATTAAGAGGCATTTTCTCAGATAAATTGCAATATTTGGAAAAGATTAGAGACATTGAAAACTAAGTAAATGATAAACAAGATAATTGTGTAGTTAAGAAAATATACAAAGTTGCACCAGAAAGGAAATATAATCATAATACATCTGTCTAATGTTGCTCAGCAATGAACACTGATGATTGACTTAACAAAATGTTATGAACTAACTCTGCAGGGGAAGTTTGGAAGGGAAAGTCAAGTAGTAGGGTAGAGAGCTCGGTCCTCATTTATCACAGAGGGAATTAATGGAGATTGTCTAAAATTGGTAGGCCACAGTTCGACATTATTATTTAGAAATAGGGAGGTCAGTGTTATAATGTAGCCCAAAGAATTGAAAGCTGCTGCCCTGTGCTGTGAGACCAAGGAGTGGGGCAGCCACGACTGTCTTTTGTTGTAAGCCTCTGCTACTCGCCTATTTTCTTTTTTATGAAAATAATAATTCTCACCTCTCTCCTTAAATATCTTTTGAAAATGTAAGGAAGTATCCTAAAGATATATGATCGTTACAATATTTGGTTGATACTTGTTTATTTTTTTTACCTCATTTAACTATTTCTTGCGTATTTGACTTATTTTCTCTGTGAGACCAAAAGTTCTCAAATTTTTGTTTTCTGAATTGCCACTTACAACAGTGGAAAAATAACTCTTTTATGTTATTAGGTCATTTAAAATGGAGACTCTCAGAGTTGTATTGTCTGTGGCACCTAGTAGGCACTCAAAAAATTTTTGGTTAAATTTAGTTGAATAATGAATTTTTAAAAATTGGTTTTAGGATCTAGACTAAAAAAATTCTCTTTCAATTAGACGTTTTTATTTTCAGTAAACCAGGAGATGGACAATATGTTTTAGATTCTTTGGCCCTTTCTCAGTCTTGTCTAAGATGAAGGCTATCTGAACAAACGACTTCATTTCACAGGTGAGTTGATTTAGTGGTCAGGGGTGCATTTGGTAGCTAAACTTCCTGGGGGCCCGTGAAAATTCACGGTAAGTCATATGATGATTGTTTTATAGTGGAAGTAGATGATATATAATACCTGCCCTCAGTTTCTCTAGGAAATGGTAATATTTTTCATGTCTTGTATTGTCAGACTCCAGGGCTTTAATGACAAATTTGTTTGTGTGCCTGAACAGATCTAAAGCTTCTTCCTGAAACCAGTGTGATCCTGCTGGCAGGAATGTTCATAGCTCTCCACTAGAATATGGGTGTGTCAGGCTATGTTATTTATATCGTCCAAGCAGTCTATGGGCGGATCCCTGCCATGTGGTAAAGAATTTTACCCTTGGGAATTGCAAATTCATTCATTCTTGATGTAAACGTCTGAGTGCTTTATATAAGCTTGGCAATGTGCTAGGGGCTGGGGTTATGGAATAGGAAGCAAAATATGCTCAAATCTATTTTAAAAAGACAAATAAACTATGTATAGGAAGCACTAGAAGAAATAGAAGTATCTAAAGGATGTCCGAAGAAATGATTTCTTTCCCAATGCAATGTATCTCTTATAGTAGAAGTTCAGGTTTCAGGTGCCTTACAACCAGGTGGGAGAGAGACTTCTGGTAAGGAGGACTTCAAATCACACCTTGATTTCTGTTCCCTGTTCATCAACAATCCAAAGTAAGTGAACTTCAAGAAAAGGCCATGGATATCAATCTTGAGAACTCTTTTCAGTGACTTCATGCTGAACATCTGCACCCCCAGAATAGACCCTCTCAGCTCTAGTACTGGGTCAAGTGTGAGCTCTAGAAACCTCCATGTCTGTGCTGTGAAACTTAAGCTCTGCGTATAAATGCCTTTGCAGAATCAAATCTTAACATTAGGTCTCTGACATTTATCAAAGACAGGCATGGAAAACACGTATAAGCCTCTGGGCCTTTTGTAAATCTACATTTGAGGTCTAACCATTAACATTTTCTTTTTTTCTTCCTTCAAAATACCCAGTGACAAATTTATTCAGATATCAGAATCCCATTTAGCAGGACAGTACCTGATCTATAGCAGGTGCCAAAGAAGTACCAGTTAACATAAGTGAATGAATGAACTAATAATGAATGAACTAATAAATATTGAGTCAATTATGTCAGGGTCTGCTTGGTAATTCACATGTTATTTATGGATTCCTCTGATAGCAAACTTGTATGTTGTAAAAACTACTAATAAAATAAGAGCTCCGAAAATCATTATGCTTCCTTTTTTTTTTTTTTTCCTTTCTGCAAAAAATGTAATTGTTTCCTTATGCTCAGTTCACAGGTAAAACTACACACCCTTTTCCAACCTTGCCCTTCTTTCCTCCCTCTACCACACATACACAGGTTTTCTTACTTGGCCTTATTCCTTCTTTGGAAATATATGGAGTGGAAATGATAAAGGACTAGCGGAATTCAGGTTGTACATTGCTGCCATGTATCTTTAATTTTGCTCTGTTGTGTTAAGGGATTGGTTTGGGAACAACTTTTCAGCTTTTTAAATCATCTATCTTCAATAAGTCTTATCGAAACATAGAAATAGCTCCGAAGCCAATAGCAATTTGCTCTTTTTTTTTTTTTAATATTGAGAAAGTGATGTTTCTCACCTTGAGTGGTGTACATGTTATTTGCTCTTTTTTCAAGAATAAAAATGGCATCATATATGCCATTAGGTTGTATTTCTCAACCAGTATTTAGTTGCTTTACCCTGCTCATCTCATAAATAGAAACAATTAGGGTGATCATGAAATACGCAGATTCATTAAATGCAGCAATATCCAAAAGTATTCCAAATTAAACTCAAGCAATTAAATATTTTTTCTCCCTTCATATTCAAGTCTACTGAGTATAGAAACTAGATTTTCATGTGCACAGAAGCTTTACAGTATTCTTTTTTCTTGTTGTCTGAACTCCTCTCTCTGGAGTAGATTTCTTTCAGTTTTGTTTATCCAGACTTAGTTGCCTCAATTCTAGATTTCTTGAAGTGCCTTAGGTTGAGCAGATAGCTTTCTAAATACAAGACTAGTAAATTTCATTGTACATGCAAAACAATAAATCTGCTATAAATTGGGAATGATGGAACATTTCAGATTGGAAATATTCGGGATCCAGAGGTGTCCTCCTGAAGCAACTTGGTTTTCTTACTAGATAGACCTTTTCATCTTCTGAAAGTAAACGATGGTCCCTGTATACCTTAATAAACCTCTAGTGAGTTTACAAGGGATGTTTTACAATACAAAACTGAAAAATAAAAATGTAGAAGATCTTTAAGCATGTTTTTCCACAATCTGTAAGACAGAGAGCTTTAAAGAACCACAAATATATATTAGTAATATTTGCAGAATTTGGGCATTTGGGATTTGGAGGCAGCCTCAAATACTTTGGTCTTTATCTTCAATCACATTATGTGACAAGTTTAAAAGTTCAAGCAATATTATTTGTCTTGAAAAATTCTGCCTTATGTATTTGGAATGAAGGCAGATAGAAAGGGATTTCAGACAAAGGGGTAGCCCCTTTGTTCTGGAGATTGATTTTGAAATCTGAAGTTCTCAAATGAAAGCTGATGCAACAGCAGCTACTTATGATTTCAAAATATTAGCCATTTTCAGGGTTACATAAGCCAATAAGGAATACCTTCGAGAATGTTTATCTTTGTCCAATCTGTCCCCTGGGGAAAATTCAGACAACCATTTCCTCTTTATTTTATTGGGTTCAAGCAACAATGTTGAAAGTTATGTAATCATTAAGTAAATATTGACAATGTAATTATACAGTAAATGATATGTTATGATGCAATAAGTAGCAGATAGTTATTTCTGTCTCCTGAACTACTATCTTCTGCTCATGTCTTAACATAAAAATTAAATGGTGATTGTGTTTCTAATAGCTTTCAATAGTCTTTCCAAATATTCTACCTGCTAGTGGAGTTATATAGATGGTAATATTTTCTAAATTACTGTTATTTATATGTCAGCCGAATTTGGTGCTCTATACAATAAATAATACATTTTATAATGTTTTATAAATTCGAAAGGACTTTCACACATACCTCCTATCAGCAGGCAATAAATAGATTATTATTCCAAACTAAAAAGCTTAAAGTCCAGAAATATTTCCAGATTGGCTCAAGTTTAGGCAGTTGAACCTTGCAGATGGGAGCTGATATGTACTTTTCCGGTCCTTTAGCCAGTGCTATTTCTATTTATTCATGTTCCATCTGCAACAACATGTATAGATTAACTATTATGTATGTGTCAGGTATTGTACCAGGGGGTTGAGGATTTGCTATAGCTACAAATACTCTGTAGTTTATGGGCTGCTGAAGAGGAGGGCAGGAGAATTGCAAGCTTAGCGCCAAGCCTATTGCAGAGATCTGGAGTCTAGAGCAGAGGACCTGGGACAGAACGGAATGCAAGGATCATTCATAAGATGGTTTATGTACATTTGTCATTCTTATTGTTCCTGTATAAGTAGGCTTGTCAACTGTGAAAGAGCAACCTTAGCCAAAGAGGAACTTGTTTACCTCGTGTAGAAAGTCTGGATGTCTGGAGTGCAGGGCGGCGGCGTGTCTCAGCAAGGTAATCGAGGAGCCAGGGTCCTTCTCACCTCCAGTTATACCATCTATTGTAATGCTTGAGAGAGCTCTGGGGCCACAGACCTGTCTGTTACAAAGACTCATCCCTTCCTAGCCATCACTTATAACAATTAGAGTTCAGGTGTAGAAGACTTGCCTTTTCCAAACCTGTAGGACTCAGCATGTGGGGCTATTAATGAAGCTGGATTGCAGGCTTCAGGCAGAAATTCCTTCCTTTAGCAAAGTGGTATTTCCTTCCATCTCTGTAGACTGGTAGCTCTACTCTGGTTTTGTCTCCTCTTTTAGGACGTGGGTGAAAATAGCAAGGAGTCAGCAGATGCCAACTTTATGGAGAATTTCCCTCCATGTGTTCTGACACTATCTCGGGTGCTGCCTGCTCTGCATTCTGTATCCAGCAGGTGACTAGTGTGACCAAATGTCTCACCAGTACATTTTAAAGACCAGCAGCTCCCTAGTCCTCGGTAAGCTAATTTTATAATTCTTACTTCCAGTTAAGATTCTGTGTTATTCAGAATTGGGATGGCTGCGAATGGCACATATGTGACCAATCCCTGTAAAGAACCCTACAAAGGATGAAGACTCAGACAGCAGAGTTTTTATCAGTCAGAACGGAATTGCTACAAGGGTTTCTAAAAAAGTGAGATATAGAAGACAAAAAGGGGTTAGACTGGAAACCTAGTACCTACCTCAAACACCCAGCATCTGAACCTCTTTCTTGTTTCCAATGTTCCTTGTGGCTCATAAACAGAACTTGAGCTCAACCAATCGGATCTACCTGCCTAAGACACTAAACTGAACATTAGTGATATGCAGAGATGAGGATGGTGCAGATCCATTCTCACACAGGTGGTGGTGGCAGTAGTAGCAGTAGTGGAGTGATCTGTACTCATTTCCCAGAGATGTCACACAGAAGCAACAGTTCTTGCAAGCAGCATCCAGGCCCAGCATTTTTGGTGTCTGTGATGTGCGCTGTTGTCACTGTGCTCTGAGATGGTGGCAATTGCATCCTGCTAAAATAGGTTAGTGCTGTAGCACAGTCTGGGCATTGTTCTTGGTTCTCTGATCTTATTCTCTGGCCTTTCTGGGTGTTCTACAAGTTATGCGACATCATTGAAGTAACTCAGATTCTACTTAATCAGATTTACTCAGCTGTTTGCAATTTGGCACTCTGAGAAAAGGATTAGTATAGCCCGGTGGATGCTGGAATGTAAGTGGAGCAAGGACAGGGAGAAGTAAAGCATGGCTCTTGTTCTAAGACCAGGCAATTAGAAAAACGGTAGCATCGTTAAATTAAATTCTAATAGGGAGTAACATGGGGCAGAAGTTGTCAAGTTGAGTGTGACACATTGGGGACATCCTAGTGGAAAACATCTAATAGATTGCTGGTGATAGGTGCCTAGAGCTTATAAGAGGAGTTAGAGCAGAGTATATAAGAGATCCAAGCTAAGTGGTCAGATCCCCCTAAAAAAATTTAGTCTGCGTTAGAAGGTTAGTGAGAATGATAAAGTAGATTTAGTTTCAATGATCTCCACTTGGGTGTTTTATTGAAATAACAAATATATCCTTTGATATATGAGATGTGGATATAGGTGAATGAGTGCCCACGTCCCATGTGCCTACTGGTTTCCTCTGGAAGTGAGTCCACAATTCAGTGGTCAATGGAATCTTTATGGAAAGAGAAATATTTCAGGTCAGAGAAGGTGAGAGCAGTGTACTTACCATTCTAAAGTTTTTAGGCTGGTGTAGGTCTCATGTCAGCGTACTAGGGTCTACCCACTACTATATAAGACAGTCCTTGCTATGCCACAGTGATTTACTTTGGTCCTGTTTCCTAATGCATCTTTGATCTTACAGCATGCCTGACCCTGGTCCTTCAAAGGAGTCTAAGAATTTCGTTCAGCTTAAGTAAACAGATAGCCTGACAATAGAAGATTAGGCTACAGTAATCAGCTTAGGACTTTGTTGAGGCATTAAACATCGATTAATTATGAAGAGCACAAGAACCAGAGCAAAGGGCATCTCTATTAAGCTGGCAGGGTCTGTAAGTCTTGGAGAGCAGAAAAGAGATGGTTGCAGTGACCTCAGGGCTTAATTGTTAAGGCTCATAGTTTTTCACTTTGATTCACTAGTGGCATATCTAACAGCATTGCTAGATTTTGCTAAAAGAGATAAAGTCTGCAGCTAAATAATCCTGGATTAAAATATGAAAAAGGGCATGTTCTGAGTTGTCCAATTGGGAGATTGTCCAGGGGTAGGCATGCCCATGGCAGCATTTTTAGATGAAATGTCTAGAGTCGGTAGAGTAAAAGATTCATTTCTGCACATTCTAATGACTTTTGTATGCTTTCCAGAGATGTTTCTTGATTTAATCTCTGGAAAATTGCTTGCTTTCAGATCAGTAGAGTGAATTTGAATTAGGTTTCAAATTTTGACAATGGGTATGTAAGAGCATGGCTAACTATTTACAGTCTGGTTTTAGAGCAAGGCTACATTTCCCAGAGTCCCTTGCAGTCAGGTGTGCTTGTGTGTGCAAATGACGTGGCTCATTTCCAGTCCTGACCCAGGAAACTTCTCCTTCATGCACCTCTGCTTGATGAAGGAGCCCGATCCCTAAATCACTACAGGGAGAAATGCCACTGCTGATCAAGAACATCTGTATTGCAATAACTGTGGTGAGAAATAAACTTCTCTTGTGTTGAGCTGCTCAGATGTTGGAGTTTATATGTTACCTTAACTAATGCGGACTATTGTAAAAATATCAACAACTTAAAGCTTTGTTGGTATTTACCTTGACTCTGTAAAATTTATCCAGTGTTTAGTAAATCACGGAGCTCTAATGACATATCTAACTAATCACCTCAAGTTCTTGTCAGAACTGTTTACATTCTTCTCTGACTGTTGGACTCCATTTCTCTGCAAAGTCTTTTATTCCACATCTTCAGGTCTATTGGTCACTTGGGTTTAATTCTAGAGTATAAGAGAGAAATATGGACTAGACATTTAATTGGGAGAGTTAACCACCTATATAATGCTTTTTAAACTACAAGGTTATTTGAGGATCTACATAGAGTGAGGGGATAAACATCAATGGCTGAGTCAGAGGTTGTCAATACTACCTTTTCACATAGCCGTCATCAGTTCATATAGAGGGTCCCTAAACTGATAATATATTTGTTCTGCAGACAACCCCTGATAATATAGCTTTGAACTCTGTGCTTCGCAAACTTAGTTTTAGAGAACTAATGATAACAGTCCATCTATTCCACTACACCAAGGTCTCAGCTTGCCCTAAGGGGCTTATAAGAAGCAATTGTCTGGACTGGATATCATACTCAGCTTGCCCTAAGGGTGTCTGGACTGGATATCATACTCAGCTTGCCCTAAGGGGCTTATAAGAAGCAATTGTCTGGACTGGATATCATACTCAGCTTGCCCTAAGGGGCTTATAAGAAGCAATTGTCTGGACTGGATATCATGTTTCTTGTCCTTGATTACAGGAAGCTTAACTACCACTGGATGCAGTGCCTCTTTTAGGTGATTTGCAGAAGGACTCCCCTGAGTACCTGGAAGTTCCTACCTATGGGCAAAGTAAATTTTAATCAAATATGTTTATCTCTTTGCTTTGGTGGCTAAGAAACTCAAGGAACTTGTCTTCAACCAATCACATGTGCCATCTGTGTACTGATTGCTTCCTCGCCTGTATCTTAGCATCTACCATCTGCAATGTGATAAGGACTAGGAAACAGTGTCCCCATAGAGCACATGTTCTTTCCAACTTTAGTTTCTATACTCTCTGGTCTAAACACTATACTTACTTAAAAAAAAAGAACCATTGGATTATATATGTTTATACGAGCTGCATGAAATCCTCATTTAGCATGAGGTCAGGTATATAAAGACATACAAATGGTCTGTTTTATATGCCATGCAATGGGATGGACCCTAGTTCTACTACCTGTTCACAGAGGTTGATTACTTAGTTCCCTAGCATTCGAGAACCATCACTCATCAGAAGAATGATGCCAGCTCTTGTCTTACAAACTATGGCTCTGAGTCTCCAAACTTTATAATCTACATAAAGGATAGTTAGGTTATAGTTCAACTCTTCTTGCTAATTGTTTTATTTCACCTGAAGAAACTTAAAATTCACATAAGATCTTGGCAGCTCTAGCTCAATAGGCCCAGTCTTTGGTTCCGAGCTCAGTAATTAAATATATACTGAATTCTTGCTATGAGTTCCAGGATTTTAATGCTCATCTGGAACCTTATCACAGTAGATAAACAGAGGAAGCTATTGACAAGGCAATTCCAGACTTCGTAACTTAGATTAAGGGTCCTGAATTTGGAAACCCTGAAACTCTAGAGGGGCTATACATAGGTTTTAGAGAATTCATGAACTATCTATATAATATGCATAATTTTATACTGTAATGTGTATGTAAATTACTTGATGCAGAAGATGTCCATTTTTTCCATTGGCATTCTCAAGGACATGAAGTTAAGATAGGGCCAAATGGTTTACATCAGTGCTTTTCAAATGATCTATGTGAAGTGCCAATTTTTTGTTTTTCTTTTTTAAAATTTACAACCTAGTTAGATCACTATTTAAAACGTAATAAAAATGAGTAGCTAAACAAATGAAATGCTATATGTTGCAGCAATGTGTAATTGCTATATAAGTTTCTAATGCCTACTCTGAGTTTCTGTGATTAATTGGATGTATAAATTGAAGGAGGAAAGGGTTAAAGATTATCCTAAGAATTTAACTTTGGCAGCTGGATAGATGATGATGGCAAGATATGATATGCAAAAGAAGCAAGTTTGGGTAGCAAAATATTGAGTTTAGTTGGGTTATAGTAAGATTAAAGTATCTGTATGACACTCATGTGGCTGTCACCATAGATTTGTCAATATAACTGTATATGTTAGAAATTTGGGCTCTAGGGCAAGATCCTGACCTAAAAGTCACCTGTAATCATTGAAACCATGAGAGCAGATGATATTACATTAGGGAATGGTATAGAGTGAGGAGACAAGAGGGCTAAGGTTGATATGCATAGACTACCAATATTTAAAGACTTGGCAGAGGAAGAATTACTTGGAAATGAATTGGGGAGGAGACATTCAGAGAAGTAGGAAGACAAAGTTTGAAGTATTTTAGAAATTAAAGAATAGAGTTGCCAGGAAAAAAAAGTAAGATTCTACATAGAGGTCCAGTAAGACATCCAGAAGAGGTCATTGGATTTAGATATTGATGCACTGATAACAGTTTCTGAGAGGTGTTGGGGGCAAGAAAGAAGGCAATTTCAGAAACTGGAGGAGTAAATGGGAGGTGAGCAAATGCAATTGGGGTAAAAAGACCTTTTTTCCAGAAGGATAATAAAAAGTGCCTTCCTACAGTGATGGTAGAAAAAAGAAAGAAAATATGATGGTTTTCTTAAGGAGAGGCACATTTAGGCGAGGGAGAAGCAATTAGAAGAGAGGACAAGAAAAAGAGAGCAGGGACATTAGGTACCTCCTGTGACACTCAGTACAGGACAGGATAAGAATCACAGGTAGCCGGGTCAGCCTTGGAAAGTTAATTAGAAGTACTAGCTCTCCACACAGATTTATAGATGGTCACAGTTTTACCTGTTGATTAACTGGCTGTTCTCTATATGGCTGTTAACTGATTAGCTTGTGTCCTGTCACCTTCATATTTTTGCTGAAAGGTAAAACTGAAATGAAGTATGTCTAGGCATTGTGGAAGGAGGCACCCGATTGGGCATTTGAATCTTCTTAGCCCTGAGTCATGCTTCAGTGTCATCTGTTTTGTTCATGACATGCATTTCTAACTCACTATGCGCACTTGGGAAAATGGTTATTTTCAGAACTGACTTGATTCACCTGTGTCGTAGTTTAATATAGAAGTAGGTATGGTTTGGTTATGGTGAGATTTGGCAACTTGGTCTTTGTGATAATACATAATCTTTTGATTTCAGAAAACATAATTATTTTTTACATGACTGATCTTCTGGGTACTTTTTATTTTTGATCATTTATTTTTATCCCCTAGAATTCCTGCAGAAATAATTCTTCCTATTTAAGGTATCTGAACAGCAACTGGTACCTAGTTCAGTTTAATGTATTCTCTATGAGACATTGAAAATAATCAATGTGAGTACTGGGTAGAGGCTAATAGAGAGTAAAGTAGCCTATTGTTTCTAACCATTTGCATCATTTCTGGCATGTCTATTGACAGCATTCACGCACGAGGCCAAAGAGGGAATGGGCTTGGAGCCTATGCTGCTTTTAAGCCCTGGCTGAAACACAGTTTTTAAATCACACTCCGAACTACAATTACCAACAATAAATTTATCTATCATAAAGATGCGGGAAAGCAGAAAATGACTTTCAAAAGACAGAGTGATCTTTAGAGACATAATCTGTACTACTCCTAGGAAGCCCAGATGTATTCCCTTGGGAAAGCTCCCCGCTGCAGGAAGCTGCCACACTTGATTTTACCTCATTGTCTCTAGTTTCAACTCAGGTCAAGTAAGCAGACCACCTTTTACTTTGAGTATTCTTCAGAGAACCAAAATATTCCAAGAATATTGCCTAATTTTTTTTTTTTTTTCTGAGGAGAGCTATAAGGCTACAGGGGTTTGGGGTAGACTTCAAGAGTATGTTCTCTGAAGACCTTTGTGGTTTCTCCGTACTTGTAAACCCACTTGATTATAATCGCAAAGGAAAAAGACAGTGATTCACTGTGTTGGTGCTGAAGAAAATCATTGATCAGACAGAAAGTCTTCCCTGTGTCAAAGTAAGATATATCGACAGTGCTTTTTATTTCTCCCAGGAAAGAATAATGTAATTGATCCCTGTAATATGCTAACCAGTTTGTTCATCCTTTGTTCAGGATAAATGTTTATTTGGGAATATGTCTCACAGAATAAACTGGCTTTGGGATAAAGACTGGGAGCAGATTAGTTTCTAAATAAATCTCAATAAATACATCGATAAAATGAACAGCAGGAGGAATAAGTAATACAACTAGGAATGTCTTAAATAAATACATTTACATGTGATAATTTACAAAGGATAATTACAGTAGAAACACATCTTGGGCTGATTTTCTCAAAGGCATTCGTGTGAAAAACAAAGATTTCTGAATTAGAAATTCTGTTGAGTAGAAACAAGAAGTAAGTGAACATGTTTTCGAATATGCAGCAGAAAGATCACCAGCTTCTCTAAAGACCTGACACTGATGTTCATCTTAGTATATAAAAGAGAAAATACACTGAGAATGGGAAATGCAGGAGCTATAACAGCAGCTGGAGAGGTGACTGTGATTCTAATGGATTGTTCGTGTGTAACATCAGTGCTCCACTTAATTTGGTGGGAAAGTAATTCGCAGAATTAAGACAGCAGTATTAGTATTGTGTTGTCTTATTAAAAAATGTCTATAGCTCATTGAATGCAGAAAAATTTTAGAGATTTTATTTTGCAGGAAGCCAATGCAGTAGCTGCAAAGTAATATTACCGAAATGAAAAACATTAGGGAATATGAGCAGCATAGGTTGGTACATTAGTTTGTGTTATTCAGCCAGTAGGGAAAAAGGCAATACACTCTCCTATTTGAATGACAAGCAGAAGAATTCAAAAGGATAACAGTCATTGTTTTTGTTGTTGTTATTGTTGTAGTTGCGTGTCTGTCATTTTTTTTAATTAGCCGTATTAAGCTAAGGCAATTTTTAAAAACTTATTTTGAATATCATTTTACATAATTGTACATGTGGACTCTTTCATTCACTCATGGATTTTAAATGATGTGTTTTGCATGTCAGAAAACAAAGCAAAGAAAAGTAACCTGTACTAGTAAGCCCATTGTAAGGCATCCTTGCACATTAAGATGGAAAAATGTATAAACAGCACTTGATAAAATTGCAAGAACTTGCATGTAAATTTAATTTTCTCTGCAAGTGCAGTTAGCATTATTTTTTTCCACTGGTCTGACATACTATTTTTGAGGGAGAAAAAAATGTTTTTGCTACCATGGCAACAGTATCCTTCTCTTGCTTTCCATCACAAACCATAGTTTCTAAGCATAACTAGGAAAATTGAAATGTGGGTTGCTCAAAATGATAAGCCAAGCATAGTAAGCATTCATCTAAGTGAATATTTGTGTCATTGTTCTTGCACTCGTGGTAAGACTGGAACTTTCAAGGTCAACATATTCGTTCATAGTTTTCACATCGCACTCATAAAAGATTATTGCCACTTACTGGGCAACTTTTCTTTTTCACCAAATGTCTTATTAGCATGATTTTCCAAAGACGATAGGAAATTAAAACACTCTGTAGTACAGTTTATTTTATAGTGTTGCGGAAATGTGATACAAAGGAAGGGCACACATTCTAGTGAGGTTTTAGAAGAGAAATGATCTGCTGCTTGACCCAGAGTGTGTGTTGGGGGAGGAAGCATAGCAAAGGCTTACAGAGAAGCTGATGGAGCTCATTCTATTATTTGTTTCAGGGGTGATTCTGAAATGGTGCCTCTCTCTGTGATGCCCTTGCAATAACAATATTATTTTTATTTTCCTTGATCTTTCACAGCCTGTGGATATTTCTGCCTGCAAGGTAAAATATGATTTTTGCTCCATGGCTAGCTTTTAAAATCCTCTCTGCCTCTGCTCTGACACTAGATAAAAACAGCACAGCCTTTGCTGCCCTTTGGCTCAGCTTCACATCTCCTCTCTCTTCAGCTTTTTCTTAACCTCTGTTTGCACTGACACTAGGTCTAGAACCTCTTTGCGTAGCCTCATTTGGATGGGCAGTCATTCCACACTGGCTAGCCATCCCTGACTCGGCACTTGCTTCAAGTAATTGCATTTGGAGGACACATACCACACTTACTGAGGCAATCTTGGACATACTATAGTGTCTTGTCCAGGCCTTTGGGATACCACCCACTGGGGTCTGCTGTGCCCCGTGGGTCTAGCTTGTCAGCACAGAGAAATGTCTGTATGGACTAAAGACCGACATGGACCTCAGAGTAGATTTGCTTTCTTAAACAGATGGCTGTGTATTTTTCTGCCCTGCAAGGACACATCTTGTTACATTTGGCAAATTCAAGGCTGCTTCACAGACAGAACTGATGAACCCAGAGTAAACCACAGTTTACTTTCTTGTCCTTCATTATACTCAGGGTTCAAAATAATCATTCAATTTCACCTTAGTATGATTACATGTCCAAGGAGATGTTTGTTGTTTTTAGCTATTGAATTGATTCTCTATGTCAGATTTAAAGGAATGCCCAGATGCTGGTTTGAGAATTTCGGTCATATGGCAGTAGAGATTGGCTTTTTACGGCTGCCTTAATGGGACTAATTGTATTCACTGAAAAGGCTTTGTAGTGTCAAAAAGGCCTCAGCTTTGGGTCACACCAAAGCTTTAATTGCCACCTTCGTCACTTCCTAGGAATATCACTTTGGGTGAATTATTAAACTCCTTTGAAATGGAGATGTGATGCTTATGCCAGGCTAATCTGAGATGCAAATGACTTACGTACACTAGAGCCTGACTTGGCATAGGGGGCAAACTCATTGTATTACTTTCTTCTCTGAAAGGACTCAATGGAGTTGCAGAGTAACTGTGTGTTGATATGCTTCTCTTTTCTTCCTATCCTCCATTTAACAAACTTTATCCTAGGTGGAGCCGTGCATGTGGAAAATGCTCAAATAGTATTAGTTTCCCCTTTTTAAAAACTCGAAACAAATTGATTCTTAATTTTCACATCAAAATTACTTAGGAAGCTGTAGAACCTAAAAAATTAAGTATATTAGAGCCTGAAAAAGTAAACTGCATGCGGACCTTGAATTCCTCTTCCATTGGCCTAATAACTCTATAGGCAGCATAGGGCATATCTGAAGATTGTAAAATGGCTGGCCTATGGCATGGCCAGTCCATTCCTTTCAGTCTTCTAAGAATTGATGCAAGTTGCAGCCAGATCAATTTGGCTGTGGCAATTGGTATCGATTCTGTGGACAGGCAAAAAGAATGGATTTGCAATGGCACGGAATAGTTCATTTGCTTCTTCTTGATAGTACAGTAGTCTAGGGAAAATCACACAGTGGAAAGAGACAGGAAATGAGGCCTCCTCTCTTGATCCCTTCTTATCTTTGTCTTGCCCTGTGACCACTGGCTAGACAGCTCCGTGTAAACGCTCCCATGGAACATCTGAACGTGTTCCTTGACTCACCTTTCTGAAATTACTTCCTACTTGTCCTGAGGGGTACTATTACATAAGCTTGAATGTTCAACATTTTCTTTCACTTCCCTCCCTCCTTTTTCTGCCTTTTTTTGGTCCTCCCCCTCTCCCCGAATTCTAATCATGCACCAACTTTGTTTCTTACTTAGGAATATATCTCAAATTCTTACCAGGATTTTCTATACCCTCAGTCAGTCTTCTTGTCTGTTCTGGAAAACATGTATTCTACTTGTAATCTTGTTGGGTATTGCCATCCGTTTTCTCTCTTCAAATGCTACTTTGCTTATTTCTTTCCCTGACTTAGACTCTTCCTCAGCCCTGTTGTAGCACCTTTAAAAAACTCTCCAGTTTGGGTGACTGCAGAAGATGAACATTTCACTTTCTATAACTGCTTGGCAGGCTTAGTTGACAGAGATAGAGAACAACAGTCCATCAAAATGTATGTTTCCCCTTTAAAGCCTAGAGTTGTCACTGAGAAGTGACAGCTTAGGCAGGAGCTACATTTTCCAATGTCTGCTTAAATCTAGCTATGGCCATTACCTAGTACTTCCCAATGTTGTGTGAGCAGAAGTGGTGTGTGTTTGTTCTAGGCCAAGCTGCTCAAGAAGTGAGTATCTTACCCAGACTCTCTCTTTCCTTCTATTGGCTGGAGAAGACACTGAGGCCTTGGGTGACAGTGAGACTCCAACATGGAATGACCCCAGATAACTGAATCACGAAGTTAAAAAACATACGTTTTATTTTCTTAAATTTAGTGAGAAAGCAATGTATATGTCTTCTACATCACTGTATTCTTCGAAGCGCCTGGTGTACAGGATATTAATATTTGATATGTTTTGGTTTTATTCTGAGTTGCAATTTTTTTGAGAATGTGTTAATTTACTCAAGTACGCTAAGCATCTTACTATAAAAGAGTCTACAATGACTCTAAGGCTGTGATGTCCAAAATCAGAAGGTGCTGCCTCTCAAAATGAAGAGAAAGGTTCATTTAGGCCACCTCTTTGGAGCGGGCTTGGTAAATGCCCAGAATTCCAGTTCCTGGTTGGACATCTAGGTGGATTTTACCTAAAGCCTACATGGCTGGGACACAATGAAGATGTGGCACTCCCCATCCTAACAAAAAGGATCCCATTTTTTAATAACAGAAGATCAATCCACACTCCCCTACCAGGTAGAGAGAGGCATTAAGGCATGAATAGAAAAGTTGAGTTCTTCTAACTTAGATTTTAAAAATATCAGATTGTTTCCTAACTTTTATTAAAAATAAAGTAGGAGGTAAAAACATGAGAATGTTGAAGTCTAATGCTAGCTGTGTTTCTCAGTTTTATGGTACTTGGATACCAGTGCCCTTATGTCAAAATGACTAGATAATGACTCACATTTCCTCTTTATCTTTACTAATGTCACTACTTTGTTTTTTTTTTCCTTTTAATAGACTTTTGTATTTTTACTTTTGTTGTTGGCTGACATTGAAGAATAATTATTTCTTTTTCATAAAAAGAACAGTATGAACTTTTGCAGCATAAATGCTAAGTATGTTAGAAAAAAATGTTGTAATTTAATAATGCAGAGTCTGTGCCAAGCAATGTATGACTGAACAATGGTCTAGTTTAATTTGGATAAACTACACTTCAGGTAAAGCATTCTTTATTACAGAAATGTCAGAAAGATATATTTATAATAAAATTGACTAATGGAGAAAGTGGAATATAAAATAAACTCAGCTTCAGTGTAACTATATTGGTGTAAAATTTTAATAAAATAGTCAAAAAGGGGGCAAACTTGATTGATTGTTAGTGTATTAGAGTCAAAAGTAAACTTTAATTCCTCAAATTTTCTTTTTAATCAGGATAACAGCACCATTGCGGATTAGAAGAAAGTCATTTTGTAGTGATATGACCAAAGCGTTTGTGATAGTATAATAATCTAATAAAGAATAAGATGGAAAAATCTTTGAAAAGACAGCTAGCCGCATGCCTAAGAATTAGATGCATTCTAAAATGAATTTTATCTATGATGCAACAAGATGTGTTCCAAACAAAAAATAGAAAATTAAATTTGGGGAGAAGGTCATTTTTTTTTTCTCTCTGAAATATGCCTGACTCAATTTAGTTTATGGATGGTCTCTTCAGAATAATAAAGTTCTCAAAATACTGTTTATACAGAATTTATCTAGGCTGGAGCCATATTGAATAAAATTGTCTTTTGTCTAACTTGTGTAAAATTAAAAATTAACAAATTTAATTTGCGAAAAACAATTACAAAACATTTGAGGAACAATTGCTCCTGAGTTTAAGAAACAGAATACTAGACGTATCATGGCCAGATTATAAACTTCTAGAAAAAGGATAGGTACAGAAATCACTGTGTCTGCTGCTAATAAGATCTGAAACATCATTGTGATTTGACGGAAAGTTATTGCTATTTGGTAGCAATGGAGCCAGTGTCCCTAACTGATACTTAATAAAATGAACCAATCTGCTGTGCTCCGAAGGAAAATAACAATTATTCATATCTAAAGTGGTATGTTGAAAATATAGATTTATCTGTTTTTATGTTTTCAGTAACTTTTTACTGAATGGCGATATTTGCCTCATCCATGAACATTTATAACCTAATTACTGTATAGATGGTCCTCAACTTAATGATGATTAGTCATACGATTTTTCAACTTTATCATGGTGCAAAAGCAATATGATTCAGTAGAAACCGTACTTTGAATTTTGAATTTTGGTCTCTTCCAGGGCTAGTGCTATGCCCTACGATACTCTGTCGATACTGGGCAGTGGCCGTGAGCTGTAGCTCCCAGTCAGCCATGTGATCACGAGGATCAACAACTGGTACTATACAGTGTACTGTGTTGCAGCATTTTTTGGATATCGTGTTTTAATTTTTTGCATGCCATCATGTCTACAAAATGCCCATTCGCGTGCCAGTTGTGCAGGGCATATTAGCTTTCGGCTGTGCATATTAGTGGCGATACCCATACAGCCATTCTGGCTTTTACTTTCAGCACTTTATTTAACATAATAAGAGATAGTCAACACTTTGTTTTAAAATAGGCTTTGTCTTAGATGTCTGTAGACTAATATAAATGTTTTGAGCAAGTTTAAGGTTGGCTAGGCTAAACTATGATGTTTGATAGGTTAGGTATATTAAACGTATTTTTGACATACTATACTTTCAGTTTACTGTGAATTTATTGGAACTAAGCCCCATTATAAGTTGAAGAGCATCTGTATAAAGTACCAAAAGAGTTTAGAGTGGAAGACTAAGTCAACTGCAATTTTTCTTGCTTAAACTGATCTTTAGTAACAAAAGGGTAGGTCCACCATTCATTTCTGACCAGCCACTGTCCTTGTAGGTAAAATTTGCATTTTGTGCTCAGTCATTCTTTCAAGCCTTCTTTTTCTTTAAAAAGCACAGATTTTCAAACATTAGTGCTCTAGTCCTTGGATCATGGCTATACCTGACTCCTGGGATCTTAGTTAATATGAAAAGAGCCAGTCTAGAAGACCTGAGGAATTATTTAGCCTGAACACAAAATTATTCCAAAAGTTAAATGTCATTAAAATATCCAATAGGAAATACTATCTGGATGAGGTTTTTCAAACACTTGTTTTTCAAACCAAATTCTATATCAGGGTTTAACCACAGAAGCAGAATATATGTATTTGTATGTATATAAACAACATGTATACATATAGACATATATTATATCTGCTATATATATTATATATATAGTAGGCTGGAACCCCACAACAATGAACTCAAACCCTGTTTTCTCTTGTTGTCTTTGACCTTCGTGATGAGTATATCCTGCATCAGCTGGGGCCTTTTGTCACAGCGTTTGTCAGTGTTAAAAACCCAGACTCCAGGCCTGGGAGTCAGAGAAGCTGAAGGAGGATCCAGGGCAGGTAATCACGTTCAGGTCTGGATGTTGCTTCACACCCAGGTGAGTCAGCAGATCAGCAGCAACATGTGCCAGCTACAAAATGGCTGCATGGTTCCTTCTCTTCCTTGTTAACCCAAGTAGCTCAACTGGAGAATAAGTCCCTCCATAAAAAGCCGAAGGAACAGAGTAGGTGAGGAAACTGGCCCAGACCAGACAAAAAGGAATGTGAAGTTATTAATATAAAGGAATATAACTGTGTGTTTTATGTTCTTAAATAACGTCTATTGATATACCATGATGGTGCAATAAGTATTCAGCTCACATCTCTTGCATAGCTCATGTGGAACATTCTTCTTCGTTTAGAGAATGCCTCTTTGATCATTATTGCTATAGCTTTTGTTCTTCTTTGAATCTCACCTCTACATTTCATCAGTGATGGAAGCATGTGAATTCTAGCATACACCTATGTCTTTCTGATGAGTGAAATATTTGACAAAAATTACAAGGTAGTGGAAATAGATTAATCACTAATAAAAATTTTCACCACCTTTTGTAATATGGCTTAAACATAGTGGCTGGTAATCAGAGAAAGAAAGGGAAGCAAATGGAA
This sequence comes from Pteropus alecto, assembly GCF_000325575.1. Taxonomy (NCBI): domain Eukaryota; kingdom Metazoa; phylum Chordata; class Mammalia; order Chiroptera; family Pteropodidae; genus Pteropus; species Pteropus alecto. Next base: position 1,549,921 of record NW_006494612.1, on the reverse strand, counting down.
TTATGAAAAGTGGATGGAATTGATTTTTTTTAAGCATAAGGAATTGCAAGGAAAGACACAGGGATACTGACGTAAATGCAGCTTCCAGTAAATCTCATTTCTCTTAGCTGTAATTATGAAAATCCTCTTGAGCATTTCAGTCTGTTGTGAGCTGCTTTGCTGTTTTTTACAACAGAGACAATTTCAGTTATCTTAGAAATCTGGTACTGCCTTCAGCCAGATGCCCAGAAGACTGTGGGTACTGTGCTTAGGGTCAGTTGTTGCTTAAACTACTTTTGGAGTCTATTCAACATGACAGGCAGATCAATCTTTTCAATTCAGAACTGATGAAATTCTACATTTTAGAAAGCATTGCCTTTACAGTATGAATTCAATAGATGTTTTTTAGGGCCTTTTTTTTTTTTTTTTTTTGGTCTATTTTACTGGGGCTTCTCTAACTGCAGAATGCTAAACCCATTTGGAACTTTTAAACAGGCTTAGTTCTCTCAATATATGCATACCGTTCTGGAGTATAAGGAATTAATCTTAGAACATTGTCTTGTATAACAAACTATTGACACTGATTTTAAGTAGTTTGCATAGAATAAGGAAATAACATTACAGCTGTAGTGACACCTAATCTTTTAAACTTATAAATCATATGCTGAGATATGCATAAATGAAAAATACTGGGGTAAAATATGCTATTTCTAGGCTATAACAAGTAGGATGGAAACTCACGTTGTTTACCATTTAGACTTACATTACAATCAAAATGCTTTCATACTTGAGCCACAAGTAATTATATCTAAAAATAAATTAGTAAAAGAGCAATGCATCTTAGAAAGTAGAAGGCAATAGGCAGTAGCAGGATGATACCTGCAATGTAATCAATGTGAAAACAAAATCTTGATTTTTTGTCTTTATGTAGTTAAAATAATGAGTCATCTCACTTAACAAAAGAATTTATGGGAAATTTTGAATTTTTTGTTATACTTCCTAAAGTCGTTTTGAATGGATTTTTTTTTGTGTATGTGGACTTATCACAGAAATTACTCACCTGTTTTTAGCCTAGGAATTGGGCTATTATTGTGTTAAAAAGATGCCCCTGAATCAGTGTAATGAGATACCTTTAGGCAGGAAACAAAGGGCATCGACCTGCAGTACTGGTGGAAGAATGGCCTTAGTAAAGAAGCTCTCTTCTATGTTTAAAGGTATCAGAATAATATTGTTGGAAAGTATAAAATATTCCAGAAAGAATTCCTTAATGATGTGTAGTGCCTTCCAGCAGCCCATGCTAAAATAAAGCCGTCTCTACACAGTTGCTTTATTTATCCACATGCTAAATCCATGATTCTGGTGTTGACATTTTAGGTAAGTGATAGTGGAATAAAACAGCTGTGAGTAAATGAAAAGAGATAAAAAAATACCTTTGGCTGGGCCACACATTAAGTACACACTACTTAAGTAAGGTACTGTAGTGAATTTAGTGGTACACATTTGTAACAGTACTTGTTTTTAAAAACCTATGGTTTTCTAGTCTACAGCCAGGCCACCCTGAATGTGCCCGATCCCGTCTGATCTCGGAAGCTAAGCAGGGTTGGGCCTGGTTAGTACTTGGATGGGAGACCACCTAGGAAGACCAGGTGCTGTAGGCGCTGTAGGCTTAAGATAAATAAATAAATAAATAAACAAACAACAAAAATAAAAGCCTGTGGTTTTAACGTCAAATATCCTGATTGTGAAGCTCATAGAACATTATAACGTTTTTGACAGAAGTGCTAGTGTTGTTTGCTTTCTATTCTAGTTAAAGTGTCATTAAGAAAGGTTTAAATATGTGTCTAACAACCCTCCTGCCTATGGAGAGATCAGAGATGTGCTACAAGCCTGGTTTCTAGCAGGAGAGAATGCTCTCAACCATTTTTATACTCTGCATTTCGATTGGTTGATGATTTGGCTTTTCAGGCTGCTGAGGCTGCAAAAAGGAGTGAGGAGAACTAACCAGCCACTAAATTTTGAAACACCAAGGAGGTCAGAGAAGCCGGGTTATTATCATCTCTCAGTGAGCACATAAAGCATTAAACTTTTTCGGTTTCATTTTTGCGACAGGGATTTTGACAAGAACATAAAATAAAAACCTCACAAATTCATGCTGCTGACAATGATTATAACATGACCAGGGAATGGTATAAATGTCAACGTTTCTTGAATCAATTCTAAGATTGTGATCTAGCAGACCTCCACAGACACTGGAAATGATTACAGTAGAAATTCTCAATTTATGATTATATTATTTGAAGAGGTGAAGGGATTTCAATATCACACCTGACAAAAAAGAATTTAAAAGTCACCACCAAATTCAAAGAAATAATAGACTGTTACAGAATTATAAGGCTTTATAAGGTTTCTGAATCCTCCTGCGAAGTACATAAAACAAGCCCAATAATTCCAAAGACCCTCATATAATTACATTTTGGTTCAAATTAACCTCAGGTTAACCTTTCAATGATATAAAAAACCTTACTAAATCTTTCTGGAGCAGTTGCACACGTTATTTGAAATTATTAGCGAGGCTCTCCTTACCAGTGGCTTTTCGTGGAATTATTGTTAGCTATAGAATAATGTCTTTGTGTAAAATATCTGTGCCTTCTTTGGTTATTGAGACCAACTAAACTCTTTTTAACCATGTGATAGAATCACCAGATTAATAGACGTCAGGTTTTGGGGTCCAATTTGTACCAAGTAGAAGTTAAACACAACTTTAAACAGGACAAAAAAAACCACCCAAAAAACGAAAAACAAACAACAACAGAGAATGTACATTATCCTAAATACCTACATCTAAAATTTCTTAAAAGGAAACATTTTTTAAATCTTCCTTCCTGATCCTAGAGTTTCTCTGAAGAGTCCAAGGAGCCACTAGGTGTTGCTCTAAGACAGCGTCCTATAGATAAGCCAACCAACTGCTTTATGGCCTTGAGATTTCATAGGTCATTATAATTTCCTTAAAAATGTGAAGATTAGATCTGAGATTTAGAAAATTAGCTTTAAATAGTGTCATGATTATCTATTAAACTATATAGTGCATACACGCATGCTCTCCCCACTTCTGAAATGCCTTGTAAATGAAAAACAAATATAAAATCCTATGTAATACCAATGATTGTATTCATTTAATATGGAAATAATCAGTTTAAGTGTGACAAACACAACTACCTTTTGTGTATATTTAAGCAGTCCCCAGCAGTTGATTTGGTTGTTAACTACTGACAATTCTGAACTGAAGAATTGTTCTAGCATCAGGGAAATGGAACCTTATCAAGCAGCTTCCTCAAAAGGACTTTTGGATCTAGGTAGTGCGACACCATTGTCTGTCTTTCTCTCTTTCTCTATCTCTCAGCTAATAATCCAGTAACCCATCTGGTATTCTGTGACATTTGGCACACACACGAAATGAGTTTTCTTGGTTCATTGCTGTTTCTCCATAGTTGAAAACAACTCTATGCTTTAGCTTGGCACATTTAGGCTGATCATTACAAAAACCAGGACTAGAATGTTGAAAATGTTGCAATACAAAAATGAGGTGAACTAGAAGAACTTTAGGGGAAACGTTGAATAATACCTGGATTCCATACAGGAGTTTTTCCGTGTGGCTCTGCATTTTACAGGGCTCTGAAGGAGAAAAGGACAGAAATGCTCTTCTGGTAAACAGAACGTGGGTACAGCATACAAAATGACCTGTAACTGTCTCTTTGAGCTCAAGTCATTCATGGTTTCTTATCTCTTAATTAATTTGAAGGAGAATAAAAAATTAAACTATAGAGAATTAGAATTTTGCTTTCATTCCATTTCTTTTTCTTGTTTTTTCAGAGGCCTCAGTAGGCTGTCAAAAGACAGAGTGAAAATTCTCTCAATGCCATTTTTGATTCTGCATCTTTGGCTGAGATCAGCCATTGAATCAATTCATCAAGGACTTAACCTTGTTCTTGCCAGGGAAATAGGTCTGTTGATCTAATTACCTTTTACATCAGTGATCATATCGTCTGTTAAAACAGTTTTCCTGAAGTATTATAAAGTAGGAAGTTTACAATTTCAAAACTATCAGAGCCTCTAAACAATGTTATATTTTCTTTGTCATCTTGTATATACAGTTGCCCATGACTAAAATGTTTAGACTGAGTTTGTATGTACAAACCTTATTAATATATTTGGAGTGAAAAACTTTAACAGAAAAATGTACATGTTCTTGTTTATCTTGGAATTTGCCTATGATAGATACGTTTTAAAGACCAGGAAATTTTTCACTGTAGTATTCCTTAGAATAGACTATTGTAAATAACTGAAATTTCTGTCCTTTAAAACACCAAACACCTTTTATGTTTTACTTTTTATCATGGAAACTCTTTAAAATATAGTTCATATTTTCAAGATACGCTGACCTGAGTATACTCAGCATGGATTAACCATTTCTAGATTGCTCAGAACTAACAGATTGGTGACATGTTATAATATTCTTGCTTAGTAAGATGATCTTTCAGACATTACTGCACGATGAAGGATCTTTGACTTTTCATTAGGCCATACCATGTTGGTACACTTTTTGGGTTCCTGTATTTGCTTTGCAATATTTTTTTCTATCTTTTCAGTTATGTGGATGATAATTGGAAACCAGAGACTAGAAAGAGAAGTGAGACAATGTATATAGCACATAATGTAACCTCGGGGGAATCATTCCTCTGGGAGGCAAGAGCTGAGATCTGGTGAAGGGGATGAGATTGGTACATAAATTCTCTATCTATCTTCACTGCTGCTTTTAGGCATTTATTGTTCACCTTCTGCATGTTAACTGAGTTCTGGATGATGGAGGTTTGATAGGTGCTATCTCTGAGTCACTGAAGTGTTATATCTTCTTTTTTTTTGCTGGACCAAGTGTAAGACTTGACATGCCATGTACTAAATGAGAAGACATTACCATTTCCTAGAAATGCTACCCCTCCATCTTAAACTCCAGTATCATAATCTTTGAATCTCACTTCCATTATTCTACCATGTCACTTCCGTTCCTCCTCTCTGCCTTTCTTCAAACCTCTTCAAACTCCCAGGGCCTCGACCCTTCAATTTTTCTTTATCATCAGCTTCTTTTATTTCTACTTCCTTCCCTAGCCAGATCAGATGACATGAATCCATTGCTGTAACTGCATTATTTTAAAACTCTACTCTCTTACTTATCCCCTTTATACTTTTATTTTACTCACCTAAATTATTTCAACTGTGTATCAGTGCAATTGGTTTTACAACTTGGCTGTTGAGAGCAGTATAGAGTTGGAAGGCAGAGGTGCAAGAAACAGATCTAAGAGATCTAGAAAACTACATACTGGGGAGATTAAGTCCAGTAAGATCTCTTCAAGGACCATTGATTTCCTTATGTGTCGCTAGTCATCTGCCTTTCCATTTCCCACACTGTCATACTCTCACTTGGCATCACATTCTCCTACAGCCTCTTCACTCCTAGCAAACCATTTTACCTCCTGCTTCCCAAAGAATGTAGTCACAAACTTCTCAATTTCTTGAGTACTGCTATTATCCATCTGTTTTCTTTCTTTCCTTCTTTTCTTTGAGTTCAGGGGATGACTTACCTTTTTTCCTGCCTGAAAATGTTATTCCACCTATGTTCTTCATGCCATTTCCTTTTGCTTTTTACTTAAGCACCTCTCAGCCCATCAGTGGTGTACTCTCCCATCCCTCTTATCCAGCCTTCTTACTGAATCCCTTTGGAAACATTTTTTTCTCTTGGCTCCCACTGGCCATATCTGGGTAAATTTGAATAATGAGGGTAGCCCATAAAATAAATTGAATAATGAGGGTAGCCCATAAAATAACATAAGAGTTCCATGAGTCCAAACCGATGTAAATAAATACATGAAAAAGTGGAGAAAAAGCTCTTTCTTATATGCCAACAAAAAGAAGGAAAAATTGAATTAGAAAATCAATTTGGCAATCATGTTATTAATTCAAGTAAGGATCATCTATGAATAGATCATCTAAGGACACAAAAAGTAGTGCGTGAATGTTTTTAGGAGTAGCAGGTTATTTACTCAGTCTCAAAGAATTTTCTCATAAGATACTTATTAATTACAAAGAGATAATTGGTAACTTTACAAAGGAGAAAACTGGCAGACACCACTTTAATTAAATGATCACCGTTAACATCTCCTGGAATCGGGACAAGTAGATGACATCTGAACCTCCTACTATGCAATGCGAGGACACAACCTCATTTTTGTGCTCTTTGTACAAAAAATGCATAATATGAATCTTATCACGAAGCAACCTTAGACAAACCGAATTAAAGGACATGTACAAAAATAAATCTTCTCTGGTCTTCAAAAATATCAAGGTCATGAAAGCTTCTGTATTAAAGGAGAATAAAGAGATATGGCAACTAAATGAAAGCACTATATGATTCTAGATCGGTACCTGGACTAAAACTTTTGTTTATTTTGCTAAAAGGTCAGTAGGGGGACAACTGGGAGAAAATTTGCATGAGGTCTGTTGACTAAATAATAACAGTGTATTGGTAGGTTTGCCCCCCAGTTTTATTGAGATGTTATTGACATATAACATATATAAATTTAAGGTGTAAAATATGATTTGATACATGGATATATTTTGAATGATTACCACAATAAAATTAACATTTTCATCCCCTCATATAATTTCCCTATGTTTTGTAGTGATAATATTTAAGATTTACTCTCTTAACTTTTAAGTTTATACAATAAAGAATTGTTAATTATAGTCACCATGCTATACATTGTATCCCCAAAATTTATTCATCTTATGGCTGGAAGTTTGTACTCTGCCTAATATCTCCCCCTTTCCTCCACTCTGCAATTGGCTATCACCATTCTATACTCTGTTTCCATGAGTTCAGCTTTTTTTTTCCGATTCCACATATGAGTGAAAACAAGCAGCATTTGTCTTTCTCTGTCTGACTTATTTCATTTAGCATAATATCCTCCAGGTTCATCCATGTTGTCACAAATGGCAAGATTTCCTTGTTTTTAAAAGCTGTTGTGTGTGTGTGTGCATGTGTATGTATCACATTTTCTTTATCCATTCATCTGTCAGTGGATACTTATGTTGTTGTCATGTCTTAGCTATTGTAAATAATGCTGCTATGAACATGGATTCAGATAACCCATCAAGATAATAATAATTTTATTTCCTTTGTATGTATATCCAGAAATAGGATTACTGGATCATAGAAAAGTTCTATTTTTAATTTTTTGAGGAATATCCACACTGTTTTCCATATGGCTGTACCATTTTACATTCCCAGCAACAGTGGACAAGGGTTCCTTTTTCTCCACATCCTTGCCAAAACGTGTCATCTCTTGTTTTTTTATAATGGCCATTCTAACAAGTATGAAGTGATATCTCTGTGGTTTTGATTTGCATTTCCCTGATTAGTGATGTTGAGCACACTTTCATGTTTGTGTTAGCAATTTTTGTGTCTTCTTTGGAGAAATATTTATTCAGGTCTTTAGCCCATTTAAAAAAATGGATTATTTGTTTTATTTGTTATTATGTTGTATGAGTTCCTTATATATTTAGGATATTAACCTCCTACTATACATGTATATGGTTTGCAAATATTTTCTCCCATTTCATAGGCTGCCTTTTTATTTTGACTGTTTCCTTTGCTGTGAAGAAGCTTTAGTTTTATATAATCTGACCTACTTATTTTTGTTCTTTTTACTTGTGTTTTAGGAGTCATATCCAAAAACGTCATTTCCTAGACCCATTAGCTTTTCTCCTGTTTTCTTCTACTAGTTTTATAGTGCCTGCTCTTAACATTTAGGTCTTTAATCCATTCTGAGTTAATTTTTGAGTGGTATAAGATAGGGGTCCAATTTCATTCTTGTTCATACAAATATTCCGTTTTCCCAGTACCATTTATCGAGTAGACTATCCTTTCTTCACTGAGTATTCTTGGTTCCCTTGTCAAATGTGTTGGTTTATTTCTAGGCTCTTGATTCTGTGCCATTCGTTTAAGTGTCTGTTTTTATGCTGGTACCATACCGTTTTGATTACTGTAGCTTTGTACTATATCTAGACATCAGGATGTGTGATGCTTCCAGCTTTATTCTGTCTCAAGACTTGCTTTGGCTATGTTGGGTCTTTTATAATTCAATATGAACAACTTTAGAATTTTTTTTTCTATTTCTGTGAAAAATACCATTGGAATTTTGGTAGGGATTACCTTGAATCTATAGATGGTGTTGGGTAGTATGGACATTTTAATGACACAAATTCTTCTCATCCATGAACAATCAACATCTTTCCATTTATTTGTGTCTTTGATTTCTTTTCGATGTCTTACAATTTCAAAGTAGAGATCTTTTACCTCCTGGTTAATTATTCTCAAATGTTTTATTATTTTTGATATTATTATAAATGGTATTATTTATTTTTTTCAGAAATTTCATTGTTAGTGTATAGAAAGGCACATACTTTTTGTGTTGATTGGAATCCTGCAACTTTACTGAATTCATTTATTAGTTTTACTATTTTTTGACAGAATCTTTAGTATTTTCTATATATAAGTTTTTGTGATCTGCAAACAATTTTACTTCTTTCCTACTGATTTGGATGCCTTTTATATTTTTTTCCTTGCCTTATTTCTCTGCCTAGGATTCCTTAGTACTATGTTGAAAGGAGTGGTTAAGAGTGTGCACCTTTATTTTGTTCCTGATCTTAACAGGAAAATTTCAACCTTGGGCTGTTGAATATGATGTTAGTGGTGAGCTTGTCATATATGGCCTTAACTGTGTTGAGTTGCATTCCTTCTATATCCAATTTGTTGAGAGTTTGTTTGTTTGTTTGTTTGTTTGTTTGTTTTATCATGAATGGATGTTGAATTTTGTCAAATGCTTTTTTGGCATCAATTGAGATGACTGTATGAATTAGAGCCTTCATTCTATTAATGTGGTGTATCATGCTTATTGATTTGTGTTTGTTGAATGATCCTTGCATTCCTGAAGTAAATTCCACTGGATCATAGTGTATGATCTTTTAATGTGTTGTTGAATTCAGTTTGCTGGAATTTGGTTGAGGATTTGTACATCTATATTCATTAGGAATATTGGCCTATAGTTTTCTTTAACTTTGGTATCAGGGTAATGCTGGTCTCATAAAATGCATTTAGGAGTGTACCCGCCTCTTCAATTTTTGTAAGACTTTGAGAGGACTGGTGTTAATTCTTCTTTAAATGTTTGGTAGAATTCACCACTGAAACTATTTTGCCCTAGGCTTTTTTTTTTTTTTTTAATCGGGAGGTTTTTGATTACTAATTCAATCTCCTTAATCACTATTGGTCTGTACAAATTTTCTATCCATGATTCAGTCTTAGTAGGTTCTATGTTTTTAGGAATTTGTCTATTTCTTCTAGGTTGTCTAATTCGTTGGCATATAATTGTTCATGGTAGTTGTTTGTGATTCTTTGTTTTGTGTGACCTGTTATAATGTTTGCACTTTCTAATTTTACTTGAGTTCTCTCTTTTCTTCTTGGTAAGTCTAGCTAAAGGTTATTTTTTTTAATGATCTTAGTTTCATTGATCTTTTTCTCTCTTTAGTCTTGATATCATTATTTCTGCTCTGATTTTTGTTATTTCCTTCCTTTTACTAACTTTAGGCTTAGTTTGTTCTTTTTCTAGTTCATTGAGGTATAAAAATTAGGTTGTTTATTTGTGATCCTTATTTTTTTCTTAATGTAGGCATTTATTGCTATAAATTTCTCTCTTAGAACTGCTTTTGCTATATCTCAAGTTTTCATATGTTGCGCTTCCATTTTTGTTTGTTTGAAGGTATTTTTTGACTTCTCTTTTGATTTCTTTTTTTTAACTTATTGGTTGTTCAGGAGTATGTTATTTAATTTCCAAGTATGTGTAAATTTTCCAGTTTTCTTCTTATTATCGATTTCTAGTTTCATACCATTATGATCAGAAAAGACATGTAATATGATTTCAATCTTCTTAAATTTGTTAATACTTAGTTTGCAAACTAACATATCCTGGAGAATCTTTCATGTGCACTTGAGAAGAATATGTGTTCTACTGCTGTTGGATGGAATCTTCCGTATATGTCTGTTAGTGTAATGTATAGTTCATTTCTATTATTTCCTTATCGATTTTCTTTCTAGATGATCTGTCCATTGTTGAAAGTAAGTTATTGAAGTTCCCTACTATTATTGTATTACTGTCTATTTTTGACCAGATCTGTAAATAATTGTTTAATATGTTTGAGTGCTTCAGTTTTTGGTTGTGTATATTTTACAATTGTATTCTCTTGATGAATTGATTCCTTTACCATTACATAATGACTTTCTTTGTCTCTTTACAGCTTTTGACCTCAAGTCTGTTTTGTCTGATATGTATATCTACTCCTACTCTTTTTATTTTCATTTGCATGGAATACCGTTTCCATCCCTTCACTTTGAGACTTTGTGTGAGTCTCATGTAGGCAGCATATAGTTGGGTCTTGTTTTATAATCTATTCAACCACCATATGTCTTTTGATTGGAGAATTTAATACACTTATATTTAAAGTAATTATTGATAGGTGAAGACTTACTGATACCATCTTATTGTTTTCTGGCTGTTTTCTAGTTCCCTTGTTCCTTTTTTCCTCTTTTGCTGTCTTTGCGAATTGATATTTTCTATAGTGGTATGCTTTGAATTCCCTTCTTGTTATCTTTAGTGTCTCTACCATGGATATACTATTAAAGAGGGTGGGAAATATAAATTCACACTAGTGCATCGCTCCTCTCCCATGCCCAGGTAAATTCACACTACTGCATCACTCCTCTCCTGCGCTTACATAAACCACAGTATAGATATAGCAGTATATTTTAAGGTGATTACAACTTAACTTTGATCACATATAAAACCTACTCTTTTACTCTTCTTGCTTATAGTTTATGTTTTGAATATGACAATTTACTTCTTTTTATATTGTGTATCCATTAGCAAATTATTGTAGCTATAGTTATTTTAATACTTTTGTCCTTCAAAATTTTTATGCTATAAGTTATTAACATATTACAGCATTAAAATATTCTGATTTTGACTATATACTTACCTTTACCAGTATGTTTTATACTTTCATTGTTTTCATGCTACCAGTTAGCATCCTTTCATTTCAGCTTAAAGAACTGTTTTTTGGTTTTTTTTTTTGTTTTTTTTTTTAGCATATTTTATAAGGCAGGTCTAGTGGTGATTAATTCCCTCAGCTTTTCTTTGTTTGGGCAGTCTTTATCTTTCCTTCATCCCTGTAAGACAAATTTACTGGACACAGTATTCTTGTTTGGCAGTTTTTTTTTTTCTTTTAGTACTTTAATATATCATCCCACTATCTCCTGGCCTGCAAAGTGTCTGCAGGAGTCTGGCTGGTGCTGGGGTGATTGGCTCTGAGGTCCATGGTGAACTTGGTGCTCACTTGATTCTCCTTCTCCCACAGGGAGGGTGTTTCTCTTTGCATGGGGTACCTGGGCATGGGAGAGGAGTGATGCAGTAGTGTGAATTTATGTTTCCCACCCTCTTTAATGCATCTTTTCTTATTTTTGTGCTTTACCCAGCTGCTGTAATCCCTCACCTGGAATCTTTGGCTATTTTGAAGATATTTTTGCACATGGATGATTGTTCAAATTGATGAGTACTAGTGCTAGAAATTCCTATGTCACCATTTTGCTGATATCACTCTTATCAGTGCTGAATTAGTATTAATGTCCTAATTTTGATACTTTTGTACTGTTATGTAATGCAGTGTTATTGTTTTTTAGTAAACACATACCAAAATATTTAAAATGCTAGGATTAAAGGGATATCATGTCTGCAACTTACTTTCATGGTTCAGAAGACAAATGCACACATAATAAAGCAAATATAATAAGTCGCTAACATTTGTAAAATCTGGGTGAAGAGTACAGGGGGATATTTTGTACTATTTTAATAGCTTTTTTGAATGTTTTTATTCTGAAATGAATAATTTAAAAAAACCATTATTTTAACTCCTTCTTTTCTAGATATCATATATTCACTGTATTTTCTCTTCATAGCCAAAATTGTTGGGAAAGTAGTCTGCTATTCTGGCAGTCACCTCTTTATTGTACCACAATCTAGATTCACCTTTAAATTGGTGAAATTCCTTTCTTCAAGGTGACCAATAATCTCCTAGTTGTAAATTCCAACAAAAATTTCTCAATTCAAATTTTACTTCATTTCTTGATGGCAGTTTACATTTTGGCCTTCTTCTTGATACCTTTATTATGAACTATACTCCTATGTCCAACTCTGTGTGAATATATCACATAGCAGGGGCATCCCATGTTCAACTGTTTGAAGCTAAATGTGCTGCTTTATCTTTTCCTCTCTTCTCTTTACTCCTACCTGCCTAAATATGCCCTTACTTCCTCTCTACTCTGAGAAATGACATTGCAATCTATCTACGTACCTTGGTCAGAAACCACTTTTTCCTTACTCTACCTTAAATTCTTACATTATGCAAATGCTTCTCAAGTCTGTCCCTTTATCTTTATTGCTATTTCTATATCGATTGTTTCAGTTTAGTCCAGTTTACTTTCTTGCATGGGTTACTCGACCATTCTACAGATTTTGGCCTGAGAGGGCGTTGACTTGGCCTTCCTAGCCGTGCAAAATTGAATGGGTCATCACTTCTTAAGACTCACTTTCCTCATCTGCAAAAAGGTCTAATAATGTGTACATAAGGATTTTTTTTTTTTTGTAATCATCAGACAAGATAAAATATCAGGTAGCTTTTGTTAGCTGTGGAAGATTATACCAATACTAGTTGCTTTATTCTATAAACTCGTCTACATTTTTAGAAGCACACTTACTGAACTGGCTTTGCTTTTATGAAATGCATGCTGCCAGTGGGGTCAGGACAGAGTGAAAGCATGTATAGATGTGAGGGTGTGAGAATAGTCTGCTGGTTCAAAGAAAATGCCTTTCCTTGAGCACAGAGATCTACAGAAGTGCTTGTGTACTTAAGCCAATATCCATTGGCTTAAGCAGTCAATATCCATGTCAACTATACTTTTATGCACAATGATATGTAGCATAAAACAAGACTTTCACAGCCCCTTTCTTGTATTTTACAAAAGTAGCTCCTTTGTTTTTTTTTTCATTAGCTTACTAAAGAACAAATGTGCCTTGGTAAAGATTCAATAAAATCAATTAATTAGGCAACCCTTTTAAGCAACAATAGAAACAGGAGTCAGGAGTTGTGTTAATGCCTTGTCTTGGGCAGATAATGCTCAGCACTTGCTCATGTACTAAAAGCACAGTCACATAGGTCAGTATTATGTTTGCTGAAAGACTGAATGGTTATTTTACTGAATGGATGCTGCAGCTCTTGTGCTTGTTTTATATAGCTAATTTAATTGTTGCCAGTGGCAACTGTAAGGTTCGTGTCAGCTACTGATGTCATTTATGCTGCTGAAGCAAAGTCTGTGCCAGTGTTTCCATTAGAAATCTCTATATTTAAAAGAATACTGATTGATTAAAGAAACAAATGGAAAGAAGGAAGCTTCAGGAATTCTGAAGAGATGGAGATAGGACCCCTTCTGGACAAAAAGATGAAGACTATACAGTAATTCATTCATTCATTCATTCACTCATTCATTCAACAGATATTTACTGAACATCTACTGTGCCCTATTCATTCATTCATTCATTCAACAAATATTTTCTGAACACCTACTGTGTCCTATCCAGTATGCATGATATAAATGGTTGAAATGAAAAATCATAGTCCTAGGTCCCCTGGAGCTTACAGTCTAGAGTGGAAGACAAATGATAAGTAGATAACAAATAAGTAAATATATAATTACTATTGTGATTAAGTATGAAGGAAATAAACAGGAACTATAACCGATTTTAACTGAATGGGGATGTGACAGTGGTGTAGGGTCAGGGAAACCCTCTCCCAGATGTTGTTATTCAAACTAAAACTTGAAGGGTAAAAAGAATCATGGGTGAGTTCTAAGAAGAGACCTGTGTATTTGAAGTTCCTTATATAGGAAGTGAGTTTGGAGTGTTCAGAGATACAGCAGTCTGTCTGGCTTAAGGTTGAATGTTTATTTTGGTCATCATGAATTTACAGTGAAGCCAACATGTCCAGATTTTGTTTTTCTCTAGCATCATTCTGGTGCATAGATATAGGTATGAACATGTTAGACAGCTGGGTTCATTAAGAGTCGGTGTTCTTTTTGTTTTCGGTTTTGTGTTTTGAGTATAATGGTGAGAGAGATGGGGAGCTGATGGAAGTGCAGAGACATGGAAAGAAGTACTTTACGAATCAATTTTAAGGATGTAACATGTGTAATTCCTTCTCCTTAAGTGTGGGCTGAACCTAGTGACTTGGTTCTAATGAAGAGAATACAGCAAAAGTGGCAGAATATCACTTCTAATATTAGGTTATAAAAAGACCATGATTCCCCTTTGGGGGACTCTGTTTGCTCTCTCTCAGATCACTTCCTCTAGGTAAAGTGAGCTGCCATTTTGTGAGAAAGTGTATGGAGAGGCCTGAATGGCAAGGAATCAAGGCTTGTCAATAAACACATGAATGAATTTAGAAGTGAATTGCTCCTCTCACCTCTTCCCTAAACTCTCACCTGCCCCTACCCAATTGAGTCTTCAGATGAGATTGCATCCCTGGCTGGCAATTTAGCTAAATGGCAGTCTTCTGAGAAACCTTGAGCCAGAGGTACACAGCCAAGTGGGACCCCATTCCTGACCCACAGAAACAGTGAGATAATAAATGTTCATTCTTTTAAACTGTTTTAGTAGCATATTTTTTCTGCTAATACTAGCCTTTCTGGCCCTCAGTTTCTTTACTTATGTATGTTCAACAATAGAACCAGTAATTTTTGAGGTCATATACATGCATATTGCTATTAGTTATCTCAATTCCTCATATGTTATCATAAGCCAATTCTATCTAATTCTCTCTTCAATAGTGAAGAATAGTCAGCATAATTCTTCTAAAAATAACCCTTAAATATTTAGACAATAAGAAAGCCTCACTTCCCATCTAAATGTATAGAAACAATAGAAAACTTTTGATGTTTAAGGATTTGGTTTTGTCTTTTTATTCTCTAATGCCAGATTTACTTATTAAAAAAAAAAAAGGCATTACACGGTTAAATGATGTATTACCTAAATCTTATTCTTTATAAAATTTTGTGAGAAAAGATGTATAGATACATTTTTGCCCATGTAATTTGACAGTGGTTTTATAAAGCTTTAATTTCAAAGAAATAAATGCTATGATCAGTTGTTATTTGGCAAAACAATCACAGAGACTCAGACTATTTATCCTAGGTAAATTCAGAACTCTGATGATTATATCAGAAATGCGTTTTCAGTGTCTATTAGGACATGGCATTTTTGATGTGAGGATTACCATGGAGTCAGAAAACATTTTCTCTAAACATGTAGCAGAGGTCTTTCTGCTGGGCACCCATTAGATGACCAATATGTTCTTATTGATTCAGGGATCTAGGTCTCAGCATATGTTTTCCAAAGGGAACAGAAATGACTCTGTTGGCATGCTGGAGGAATGACGCCAATTAGCCCTCAGAGAATCTCGGACTCCACTCAATTGTGGTAGTTCTATACAGCAACTCATTAAAAATAATAACAAGTGTTATGTAAAACCTTCTCTGGGTATTGATTTCTGCTTCTCAATATGTTGTATTTGAATTGGAGCCCTAATTTTCTCCACATTGTGAGCTATCACTTCTGTGAAGTCAAAGAAATGCATTTGTTTGGTTTGCTTTGGGATGTGTGCGTATGTGTGTATGTATATTGTGTGTCGCCATGGCTAATTTCCCAAGGAATGATTGCGCTGTGTCATATTAACTTTACCACTTCTTTGTGTTATGAAGCTCCAGAAGTTAGCCTGGGATAGAACCCACATTGTAAACAAATGTTCATAATCATTAATAACAAAATGATCTAAAAATAGATAGTTAGAAGCCAAAAAATACAAAAGCAGTCTGTTTGTAAGCAGCATGTACATCTTTATATTCTGTCTTGTGAATTGTCCTCATTTTCGTTGTTCTGAAATTTGATATAAATGCAAGATCTTAGCTACAAAAGACTCAAATCTCTTCAGTTATCCAAGAATGTGATTCAGACTCATCAGTGAGAGGGGATGTTGGCAGTGCCGGCAGGCCACTCCCCATGCCGCAATGACTCATTCGTCCTTGACAGAGGCCCTGTAACTAGACCACTAACTGTGCGCTGTGATAGCTCGGCCAGTGATGAGGTGACCTGTGGCTAAAGGCTCAGGGAGGACCACCAACTGCTTTCAGCTAGGTCAGTGACCAGCTGTCAGCTGGGAAGTGTCTCCTGTCAGTGCCAGCCTGGGGGAGATTCAAAGTGCTGACCTGGAGGGGAAAGAGCAGAACTTCTCAAGAACTCACCCTATTTGCATTGTAAAGACAGAGAATGAGGTGACTTTGGGAGGCAGCCCTTGTCCTTAGACCTCCCACAAAGAAGCAGACGCATTTAAAGGGGTGGGAGCACAGGGCAAGACAGAATTCTCCTTGTTGGTTCACTGCCTAATTTTCATGCCACTCTAAATGCAAACGCTTTCCTTTGTTAGGAAATGTGCTTTAGACTAGGGCTTAATGCTGCATCACTTTGATTTTTTTTTTTTTTTAACTTAGTCTCATGAATCCTTCAACCTGATGTTAAGTAATTTGAAAATAAGAAAATAAATAATTTAGGTTTTTGCAGAGATAGAAAATGCTTTTTAATCCTATAATGTTTTTCTCAGTCATCCCCAAGCTTAGTGAAGAGGACGGCCTTAAAAACTGAAAGCTTTGCAATAATTTGGAGGCAGTGTGTGCTGGAGAGAAAGTGTGCCTGAAAACATCATCAAAACAGGGGCGAGGCGCTCCATAGATATGCGGGTAGTTATTTATTACAAAATAAATTATGTATTGACATGAGGAATTACACCATAATTTTCTGTTTGAGATGGTACCAAAGTAAATTGGTTTCTATCTAAAAGGTCACATGAAGTGTTGGCTTTGTGTTTCTGTCATGACATTTGCCTTATTGGCATTCAAGAGCATTCCCTCTGCTTCATGCAATCTCTGTCTCCTTTCACTGTGTTTACAGATAATCCAGCAACTTTGCAGGCCAAATGGCTTTCTGAATATGAGCCCACAAAGCATTGAATCAGACAGTCTCCTGCTTAGAGAGTTTTCAGCATAGTTCAGCCATAAGGCAAACATCAATAATTGCTTTAGAAGAGAAAGTGATAGGAAATTGTTCATAATTTGCCATCACAATAATTAAGAGTGGCTAGAACTATTGCAACCGCTATTTAATTTCCCCTTCTTTAAAATTAGCTCTGTTATTGTCAGCAACTGCTCTGTGGTGATACCGATTAACACTGTTTGTCTGAGGGCTTCTATTTGTAGGAATAGATCATTTTCTCACCTCATTGTGGAACCGACGATGCATTTTGATCCAGGCTATTTTACATTTGCAGTGAGGACATGCATGAGCTTTCAAAGAGTCACTCAGTTGCTAAGCTGTTGTTGAGTTCTGCTCCACAGGCCTCTCCTGAAATGTGTTGTACTGCATATGGCTTAGAACAAATAATCAAATGCCTTAAAGTCAGAAAAATAAAATGTGTCTTAAAACTATTATTGTGTAATAGTTTTCATGTCTGTTTTGGTAGGTGAAGTTTATCGAAAAAGTCAGTTCAAGTGTGCTTAGAAAGCTTGGCAACATCTCTCAACTCCCTTGGCGGGCATCTCATGAAGGGGAACAGGTTATTAGAGGGCAACGTTAGAAACCCCGTCTTTGGAAAATAAATTGGATAGTGTCATCCTGAGTGTGAGCTGCCCGCAGCTAGAATGGCTAGAATTTCTGTCTTACGTATCATACTTTAAGAACCTTCTAAGGACTCCAGAGTCACACCGTTCTCTGCACTCTCCTGGCTCAGCACATCCTGCCTCTTACTGCACTAATTTGTGTATTAACATCATCTCTTTTACCAGACATTAAGCCCTTTGAGGTCAGAATTTTGAATGCTCACAGTTCCCAACTTGTAACATAAAATAGTTGCTGAATAACTATTTGTTGAGTGATGGACTGAATGATGGATGATTGGCAGTGCTCACATAGAAGTTGGGGGGAAAAGTGCTCTCCGATGTAGGTCCAGCGGGCAATTATTAACTGTCTCAATCTAGAAACACACTGGCTATAGCAGGGGTCTCCAAACCCCGGCCTGTGGACTGGTAGGGGTCTGTGGCCTGTTAGGAACTGGGCTGCACAGCAGGAGGGGAGTGGCGGGTGAGCCAGTGCTAGCATCACTGCCTCAGCTCCACTTCAGATCATCAGGCATTAGATTGTCGTAGGAGCACCAGTCCCTGGTGCCAAAAGGTTGGGGACCCCAGGGCTACAGAACAACAAATTAGGTTCTATTAAAAGAAAAAGGAAGCCAACTACTATTCAGTGAAAGTTTTGCAAAACTCCTCATTTATTAGTTCAACATAATGTGTTGACTGCTGAGCATACATCAGGAACTGTCTTAGGCACCTGAAATTTACCAACGGGCAGTGCAATCCATGCGGTTGTGGGGTTTATATTCTGGTATAAGAAGTCAGAAATAATAAGCATAATAAATAAATCATTCATTATGCTAGGATGTGACACATGTAATGGAAACAGTGAAGCAGGGGACATGGGTTGGAGCACTGGTGGTGGGGTTTAGGCCTGCATGGGTCTCAATTTTAAACAGGGTCAGCAGAGTAAGCCTTTGAATTTGGGAAAAGATTTGAAGTCAGTCAGGAATTACTATGTGGCTTTTAGGAGAAGCGCATTCAAAACATAGGAATTGCCTGAGCAAAGGACCTAAATTGGGAACAGGCCTGGAGTGTTCCAGTAACAGTGAGGAGGACAGTGAGGTGGGAGAGGGGTAAATGATGGTGTACCAGGAGGTGAGGTCAGAGAGGAAATGGAGCACCCGATCAAGGGCTTGGTAGACCATTGAAAAGCTTTTGGCTTTTACTCTGAGTGACAGAGTTAATTTAATTCACTCCCTCCTTTGCAGCTGGAACTCCCATTTCACATTCGTACTTATATCTATTTCAGCAAGTAACACATCGTGTTAAACTGCCTTTTTCCCTTGCTAGACTCTCAGACTCTAAATGCCATTTTTTAATCTTATTCTTCTCTGTATCTGGACCAGAAGAATGAATGCACATTGTAAATGCTCCATTATTGTTTGTTGAATTGAATTATGACAACAAACAAATCACAGTAGCGGGGATCGCACAGTATTGTAAAAGGAACACAGATCATAGTTTCTGAGGCAAAGGGTTGGTGTAAGGATGGACTGTACATTTCTTAGCCAGAGGCTAGTATTTTTGTGTTAAAGTCCACCGTTCTTTTCCTTTTGTGCCGTTTCCTCATCACCCTCTAATGGTTGTTCCCAAAAAGCCAGCTGTGATGCTAAAGCTTACACTGTCCTCTCTAGGGCACTTCTGGTGGTTAAGCTACCAGTCTCGTGAGGTAGGGCTCTGGATTGTAACACAGATGCACATTGGAATCACAGGGGAGCTTTCGTAAACTATCTTTGCCTCAATTTATCACAGAGCTGTTGAACCAGAAGTTCTGAGAGTGGGACTTACGCATGGGTATATTTTAAAAGCTCCCAAGTGATCCTAATATCCAGCCAAGGTAGAGAGCCATTGATCTGGAGCTGTTCTAAGACTTTCAGAGGTGGCCCAAGTTTTCCATGAACATTTGGACTACAGCAAAGGGAATATGGGAAACTCTCACCCAAACCCATCAATTCTTGGCAATGGCATGGCTTTTGCATCATGATGGCAGCCCAGTGGTATCTTGTTACATCTGCATGTTTGTTTGGGTCCATATGTAGTGGTGAGCAAGTAAAGAGTTGAAGGTTACCTGTTCTTTAGGATAACTGACCTATCAGTAAATCAACCCATATGAGATACTCACAGAAGCTAAATTAGGAGCCTGTTATTGGGTCTTCTCTCAAGAAGAACACATGCCTGGTCCTGTCAGGGTGAAATTCTATTCTAAGAAGCTGTGCTGTTAGCCACATATTCCTGATGGATTAATGAAACACTTTATACCCCAATTTGGTGCCTACCACAGGTCGAGTACTTATCCCCAGTTGTTTAGCACATACTAGTCTAAGTGTTGGGAAAGCATGCCTGTGGCCCCCAATTTAGGCAACCTATGCATCATCAAGTCGCCTTGAGCTTTGGTGTCAAATGCCATCCACTCAAACATAACTGGTCCTCAATAGCCCTGTGGTCCCACTTTTCTTTAACCCGGGTGTGAGCATTGGTGGTGTTCACTGTGTTCAACTGTGATCATGTATACATTTTTTTCTCACAAAATGATAAAACAAGCCTTTTGACATACTTGAAAAGAGATCTTGCCTTCTTAATATACTCATTGATCAGATAATTCTCAGTGCCAGAGTAGGGTCTTGTGCTATCAGGTTTTATGAATGTGTGATGAGTTTAATTCTTTTATATCTTCATTTCCCCTTTATTTACCACTGAGTATTTTTGAAGTATCTACTAGGTACTGTGCTACACCCTGGGAGCACAAGGTGAGATGAGTATGGCAGTCTTCCTTCAGCTAACATTCTAGACAAGAAAATGGACATATAAGAAAATCAGAATATAATACAAGAGCTCACCTAGTATGGAGGGAGATAGGAGGTCGAGGGAGGGTCTTTCAGGCTATGGATGAATCGAAAGGCAAGGAGTTAGGGAAACGCATCAAGATTTGGAGAGCAAAAATATTCCTGAAATAGAGGTATGAAGGGGATGGTGGTGGATATGAGGCTAGAGTCATAGATTGGGATCTGATTGTAAAGCACGTTCGTTCATGCCTAGTTGCGGAATTTGAACTTGATCGTGAAAAGGCAAGGTGGTGCAAATGAAAAAGAAGAGAAAAATAAACTTTGTAGTCAGAAAAAAATCTGATTAATTTCTGTCTCTGCCATTTATTAGTTTATATAACATTGTGCTAATGATCAGAAATAGCTCTCAGTCTCTATTTCCTCATCTGTAAAAATAAACATGAAAACACCTACGTGCAGGGGTAGTTCGAGGGCCAAATAAGACAGTGTTCATGAAAGTAAAGACAATTGTGTGGTAGGTTCTAGAACCATGCCATCTGCTACAGGAGCTACTAGTCGCATGTAGCCACTTAATTAAAATTAAATAAAATAAAAGGATTTATTTTTGACAATCACTAGCCACCTTTCTAGTGCATAATGGCTGTATGTGGCTAGTGACCATCATATTGGAAAGCCTTGATATAGAACAACCCATCATTGCAGAACTTTGTGTTGGTTGCTGCTACTCTAGACAGGTTTCCCTTGCTTTTCTGAAAGCATGTCTCCTAACCAATGTAGTTAATGTGCTGTAGTATGCATTAGGTTGTATTATTAAAAAAGTTTTTCTTTAAAATAAAGCTTGAAAATGGGCTCAGATCAAGATAGGATTTCCCTCTGAATTGTCAGTCAAGAGCTGGCACATAACCTGTGATGACTGTAGCTGACACTTCCAGCTCTCTCTCGCAGCCCTGCTGGCGGGCCTGCCTCTAGGCATGGAGTTACACTTAATTCTCTTGGAAATGGCCAGAGAGACAAGCAGAATGCTCCAGAGCTGAGGTACAGTTGCCCTGGGGACTTATTGCAGGATCTAAACTGTATCCACTATGGGATTGGCTATAGGGGTGACTCATGCCATTTCAAATAACAGCTTAATTCATCCTGTTCCCTTGACTAAGGTTTCGTAGCCCAGGACATCCAGGATGATGGCCATTTCTGGTGACAGATAGACACCTGGACTGAACTCTCAATTCACTTCAACTTAGGCCACTTGCCTATAAAGAATTTATTAACTTCCAGTTTCTACCTAACTTTTGTTTTTCTCAGGATATTAGGTCCTTTTTTCAATAGAGAAGTTACTTTGAAGATTAAAAAAATTTAGAGGGACTATTGAGAGACTAGAATGTATAAAAGTTAGTTGGTAAATTAAAAAAAGAAAAAAGAAAAGAAAAAGCAACTAAAGCTTTCCTTAACCTCCGTGGGGAAAAAAGAGTTCTTACTGACAATTGTATCATGGTACTATATTATTGCATAATTTATTTTGTACACATAATTGACTTTTACTTGGGAAGCAAGAAAGCCTATGTGGAAATGTTAAAAAGAAGTCAAGTGAGAGACCAGCTGGGAGAAATTAAATCTATCAGTGTGAAAATATAATAAGGTGAAAGGAATCTGGCATATATTGAGGGGTATTATGCAAATACAGTGAGTTGCTGGAAGCAGACTGTAGTGACTTGGGAGTTTTGAAGAACAGACAGAGATTCAGTAGGCAATGAAAGGTGGTTAGGATTATGGTGAGAAATGGAGAGGGGTTTCAGACAGGGAAGATATGCTAAACAGTAGGGATGGAAGTGCACCTGTCCTCGTTAGTGGGAAATAAAGAGCCCATTCTGACCAAATGCACACGTAACTGTATGGACGAAAAGTAAATAAGAAGTAGGTTTTGATGCTGTTCAGCTCAGACTGGGTGGGAAGGAATAGACCTTGAATAATATAGCAATAATTAAGTAAGTTTGTTTACTGCATAATTTGAGTCAGGCAATGAGCTAAAATATTTTTACTGTACATTATTTAATTTAACCTTCACAACAGTCCAATAAGATAGATAATTATATTTGATAGATGAGACAACTTAGAGAGGTTAAGTCATCTTCCCAAGGCTAAAGTGTTGGGAGACAATTCTCTGTGGATCTCTTGCATCTCTGTTCATCTTTATAGCAGGGCCACTGGCTGCTTCTGTCTTGGACTAGGTTTTCGTGGATGTTTGCATGAATGTCTGCGGTTTTGAAAGACAGAACTAGTGTTTCCTTCAAGATCAAAGAGCAGGTTTATTTATTTCCTGCTGCAATAAAAATAGTGTCTCCTCTGAGACAGCTCTTGAGCAGGCTTGACGGTCTACTATAAAAATTTGGGTTTTCTAAGCTCAGGGTTTCTGTCCTGGAATTCATGTGTTGGAGTCACTTGATCCTTTCACATTTCCCTGTGGGAAGAGGCTCAGGGAAGTGGAGTGAATGGTGACACTTTGGCTACTTTGTGCTATTGCTTTGAGTAGTTTATTTGTTTTTAATTAAATAAACTTGCCCATTTTTTAATTACATTTATTAATTCTTTATTTAATTTACTTGTCTCTGACCTGGGAGTTTTGTGTCTTCTTCCAGTATCTATCAAACTGTAGCAGACTTGTCAGCTTAGGATAAATTCTCAGCGCATTCACAGATGTTAACCTAAATATCTGGTAACTAGCAAAACGAACTCAGGAGGCTTTAGAAATCAATGATTAGGTGATATGGGCCTGTGCTAGAGTGGCTTGAAAGGGTGAAATGGATTCTAGAGACAGAAAGGAAGAAATCAGCTTGTGAGAGAATATTTCGGGATGGAGTGTGGGGCAGGAGCTGGTCAGAAAGTGTGAAAGGTCAAAAGAGATATTGAAACTCTGAGCTTGGGCAAATAAATGCAGAATTAATAAAGTGGGTGACTACAGCTAGTTCTTGGAGGAACAGTGGCAGCTTTTATGTTTTTAGTTTTATTTCTCTGAGGTTAAGAGCTGGAAATTTAAAAATTCTCTGTATAAGATCTAGCAAAGGAAGCATGAAACTGATGCAGGACAGGGCAAACTCCCTGGTGGCCTTGCACCAAGAGAGAAGAAGGGTTCTTGGCTTAATGCAGGAAAGAATTGAAGCACACCAGAATTAGAGTCAAAAAGAAAGTTAATTAGAGGAGTATAGAGAAAACGCCCAAGACAGAAGAAGCAAAGACAGAAAGCAGGACAAAAAAAGCGAAGACAAGAAACAAAGACAAGAAGCCGGGAGTGTTTGGGGAAATTCAGTTTATACATCATTCTTAGTTTCTGTGAATTACAGTTTAAAGACTTTCTTTACCCATTTGATGGTATGGGCATACGGTGTGAAAGATAAGAGTGGGAGGGAGAAAGGAATGGTCATGTAGTAAGAAAGGCCTGCAGGCAATTCCCAGCCTTTGATCCATAGGTTCTCCATGGTTTTAGCCATAGGGAATGAATGATTGTGTTTATTTTGTGTAGGGTATGCTATTTTTCGGTTTTCCTGTTTTTCCTTCACAGTATGGGTAAATGATTAGCTAGCAATCCCAGCAGAAATCTTCCTTTGTTCTACAGGTGTCCTCCTGGTCTGGCTGTAGGGCTGATCAGCACATTGCAGTCTCTGAATATAGCTTGATTTAACATTTAGTTCTCTTGCCTCCTCCCTACATTAAAACATATTAACTAGATCTTTGCATTACTCATCTCCTTTCAAATTTGAGTGGTAGAACTGTGTAGAGGACCTGAGAGGTAGCTGCTTACTGTTGGCTGCTTACTCTGTGTGTGTGAGGTTGGGGAGGGGAGAATAAGAGTGAGTGGCTGGAGCCGTATCCCTGTAGCTTTTGAGGCCACTTCCGACATTCTCAGGCTTGCCGCAGGCTGTGTCTCTCTCCCAAGAAAAAGCTTGTCTCATAAGCACTGTTGTTTAGCAAAATCACCATTTTAGTTATGCTGGGTGAGTGCTTTGCCCTTTTACTCTTTTCTTGGATGGACTTTTCAATAATAAAAGCACAAAATGTCATCTACTGCTTCTGCAGTGTCACTTATGATGGCAATAATTTAAATCCCTTTTTCCTGTGTTGCCTATATAATTTGTTGGGTTTCCTAAGAAGCAATGAAAGACAAATTAAAAGAATGACAAATAAATGCCATCTATTTGTATATTATCTCCTGGTCCCTTCTGCTTTAATCAGTTGTTGTTGGGTAGCTAGTCAGACATGAGCAACAGAGGGAACAAAGGAATAGGGGCCCAGCATAGAGACAGCCCAAAGAATACCCTATTGGTAGTAGAATTCTGGGTATGCACATGCGTGATAGGCAAAGAGTTGTATAGCAGTCACGTGTCAATCAAAATGACCTCGCTTGCCAATCACCTAGGAATGCCTTTGGAACCACCCATCACAGCCCAAATATAATGCAGACATTCCCACTTTTGGGTCCTTTTTGCCTTTTGTGTTATTGTGTTGGTTGTTATTATAGTGCTCTGTTACAGCTCTTCAATGAAACCATGTGCCTCCTTGGGACATACTTTGTCTTTCTAAGATATACTTTTAATAAATTTTTTTCTAAATCTTACTGACCTGTGACTCTTCATTGCATCAATGAGGAAAAAATGAGGAAAAATGCTAACTACACTTCTGCATTGTTATCCCTCTCCACTCACCTGCTGTTGGGTCAACACCAAACTTCGATCAGCCCCAACGGTAATATTGTCATTTCAGAAAATCATATCAGGTTGTGTTTTTAAAATAACGAGAAATCCTCTAAGAGGATCCAAGTCGATCGAACCTGAGGGGCACAGTTGCAATGTTCCGTGTATTGTATTCCTTTTGGGAAAAAGAAAATTGCTCAGTGTTTTCTATTTCTGAATCAGTTACCAATGTTTGGTGAACTTTATCTACTGCTACACATTCCCTTAGTGAGTGGCAAATTATACAATGACAAGATTATGTTGCTGTCTACCTTAGGAAGTCTATGGAGGCAACACTTCACGCCTCTCTGACTAGAGTCCAAGTGACTTGAGAATAGAGTAGCACAATTGAGTTGTAAAAAAAAATTTAATCTTTAACAAAGGAGGCATTTTTTTTGTTAGGTGATTTTTAGGAGTTGTAGATTAGTCAGCCACAAATGTACTATGTGGGCGTAAACCTGTTTTTTTCCCCCTTCTTTTGCTTTTCTTCTTTTTTTTTTTTGCTATGTGTCATTTTTAACATCTCCTGTATCTTTGGATGACAGGTTCTCAGGTGAAGCGCTGAGGATGTCACTGAAAGCCCAGTGGAGTTAAGTGTGTAAAATCAGTCTGAACATATGCTGTAATGGATTTGACCTCAAAGAGCACTACAAAGAGAAATTGCAGATAACCATCTGAACTGACTTCTGAAGCTTGTAGCTCTGACTCCCGAGATACAGAGAGAAAAGTGAGACCAAACAGATAGAAATGAACAACTCAGAGATAGCAGAATGTATACCACTCTGATTTTAAAAGTAAATGAAGCTAAACAACAACAAAAAAAGATTTTATTCTCTAGCTCTTTTTAAATATTCTCTTTGGTTCCCCTAAAATGTCCTTGAAGTACAATAACTAACTTGCAGCACATATTATACTTTTCCTGATCACTCATTAAAATGAATATTTCATCAATACGTAAATA
>NW_006494612.1:1473780-1523443 GCF_000325575.1 Pteropus alecto | reverse complement strand
ATAATATAAAATAAAATTGATAAAACCTTAGAATCTAAAAGCAGGTGACGGCACCATAGAGGTGCCCTAGTCTTACCTACTACCCAGTGCAAAAATAGCCTTAGCTATTTACGTGATTTAAACTAAGATTTGAATGCTTCTGTGATGAGCTCTCAGTAATTTATGGTTTGTTTTTTAGTGCTACAAAGGTAAGGTGTTTAGATGCATAAAATTGCATTGAGAAATATTATGGCAAGCATTATTTTTGCCATTTTTACCATGCATACACCATTGATCGCACATACACTTCTTTCACTACTGAGCTCTGTTTTCATGCTTGCAGTCTTTGTTTTACACAACCTAATCAGTAACTAATATTTGTTATGCAGCCAGCTGGGCTTAGGGCTAAAGCGTGTGGCTGTGAAACAGCTGCAAGCTAAGTGGCTTACTTGGAGTTTAGATCTGCCATCTTGATCTTCTGTTGCCCAGACAGAAAACAACATGCTCTAATCAGCTAGGCCATAGGGATTTTGTGTAGATCCTGAAATTAAAATATAAACATGCTCACAGAGGCCTTTATATTTGAATTGTTATTCATATGGCCTTAGAATATGGACTATGGAAATCATATGGACTATACGATTTGTTATTCATATGGCCTTAGAATATGGACTATGGAAATCATATGGACTATACGATTTGTTATTCATATGGCCTTAGAATATGGACTATGGAAATCATATGGACTATACGATTTCAGATTTTGCTAATGTCACATGTGCAAGCCTAAACACACACTGTATAATAAGGAACGATGGAAATATCAGAGCAAAAAGTCTAGGTACCACAGAAAACACAGTTGTGTCAAATGTGCAACGATATGTTAATTAGACTGATAGAGGTTACAGTGAGCTTTGACTTTTTTTTTTCGTTTAGAATTGTTTTCTTTTTCTTTCTCCTCCTCCTCCCTGTCCTTGCCCCCTCCTCTCTCCTCTCTTCTCCTCTTCCCGTCCCTGCTTTCTTCTTCTTCATTGTTGAATAGCTAGGATTCCTTGCAAAACATTTTTTAGAGCATTTGTTACCTAGAGAAATATTGCAGCAATACATTCTTACAAGTGTCAGATGATGTGCTAGTGATTATGGCTGCTATGCTGAAATAGTTATTTCTAAACAATGTTTCCACAATACTCTACTGTATAATTTGTTGGTATCATTGCAAACTTACTGATGGAACTCTTTAGAAAAAATGTTTCTTTATAATTAACTCACTCTCATGATGAAGATGGAGCGAGATGACTTCGAAGTTGTCTTTCTTGTATTACGCTTCTTTCTCTATTCTGCTTCTTGATTTTTTCCCTCCCGTTCTTTGGAGTCTGCAAATATAAGATCATGTCAGAAGTATGACATGAAGCTATCATGAGGCATAGTTGCCTGTATGCTGATTGTTGAGCCTTAAGTCACCAGCACTTTGATTCATAATTGAGCACTTTGGTTCATAATTAATATAGAGCCAAAATTCTGGGCATGCTGTTGTATAGGCATGGACTTGCTCTTGCTAAAATGAGCAGGCAAAATAATAGACAAAGTGGAATAAAGGAAATGTTTAATATAACTGCCAAGAGAATATTCAGTGCTTCAGAACAACCAGTGTGAAGGCAAACATATTTACAACTAAAATTATCTGTATCGTCTTTTTGTTTGTTTCTTTCTCCCTCTAGTTTTGGAAACTCCAAGCAAAGAAGATAGTATGCAGAGAAGCATCTCAGAGTGGTGGTTTGTATTTTTTCTTTTTAGCATGTCTGAGAATGAAGCACTTCAGCTCTCATAATCGTTTTGCTGGTTTTTAAAAGTGTGCTTTCCCTTGTTTTATGGACCACAACAAGCTGAGCACAGCAGCCTGCACAACACTGTTCCGTGGGGTGCGAAGTCGAAGCCATTGAACACTCTGAATTTCTCCGGTGTGTCTCAATGGCAGCACCCCCTGTGCTAAATGTGTGTGTGTGCTATTCCACTGAGAAAATACAATGTTCAATGGTTCTCTGAGTTTCTCATTTCATACCTATGGAGAAGAGGCTCAGTGGTTGCCTGTTGAGTTTCATTGTGAAGTAGTACGGTTAATCTAGTTCAAGGTTCTTTAAAAGGCACACAGGGAAAGATGTTATGTTTCTGCCTATTTTTCTTCTTTTATGTGTTTTTCTTCCATTTTAAAATGTATATTTTGCCCGATTAGTCAAATATGACATTGCTCTAATTTTATGGTAGGTAGAATACATGGAAACTAATAATTCTTCTGATGAAGGCTGTCCCATGCCAGTGTATTTACGGTAATTTATGATACTTTTTCTGGTCTCTTCTGAGTATATGCTGAATTTGGTTCAAATCTAAGCCTATAATCAGAATATTAGGCAGTCAGAAAGTTGCCAGTTGCCTCTTAGCTTTTTCTAAATGCTGCTAAGTTTCTCTAGACTGACTGGATTTACCCTCTCAAAGACATTGTTAGTAAGTTCCTCAGTCTGTGAAATCTAAAATAGAAGAATTAGCAGAAAGAGAACTATACTTAAATAATATGCACAATATTTTAAAATCTTTTAAAACATTAGGAAAAGTCTTTGGAATAATTAGTTTATATTTTATAGCACATCTGTTAAATTAATAACTGTTGGATGGAAAAATGTCCCTGCTACTTCATAAGCAGTTTTTGGAAAATTATTTGTTTTCCCATAATTACACCTGTGTCTAGCCTTATAGTTGTCAGGTCATTGTTTTCTATTGGTTTTTAGCTAGTAGGATAAAATGAATTTCTTATGTCATTAGGTGGAAAAATGTTTTCTGCTGGTAGCAGAGAAATTGTATGTAGAATGGCTTTAGCTTTCTTGCAAGACTAGTGTGAATGGATATAGGTTATAGGATATGCAAGTGGAATTTGGAGATCCATTTGTGAATGTCAGCTATGGATACTACTTTAATCACTTCCATTTGCTTGAAAAAAAGATCATGGCAGCTAAGACTGAGAATAGAAAAGTGAATGTACCAACAGTATAAAAGTGCATACAGCCTTTAATGGAGAACCATAATCGTAGTAATACAAAGTAACTTCACTGAGTCCATTCCCTTTCTGAAAATAAGTTTCTATTTCACATGTAATTATTAAAAATGAAAAAAATAGAGCAAGAAAGGAAAATAATAAGGTAGACTTTAACCATATATGTCACCTCAACACAAAGTAAAACGGACACACTTCTTGTCTTTGATTGTGAAAAATTGCTAGTTTTGAGTACAAAAAAGTAATGTTTTTGCCTTGTTCAGACAATACATTCTATTTAAATGGGGAATACAGACAAGTTGTTATGCAAAGTACTTGACAGTATTTTGAAAATATATCACAAATATAAGATATTATTTTTTCCCCCTTTCAGAGAAGAATGTTCCAAAATATAAAATTGATGAGAATGAGATTCTTATATGGAGAAGAAATTTAACTTGAAATAAATCTCTCCTTAAGTGGAGTTTAGATTTGGATATATTCATATAGAATTTTTCTTTGAAGCTAGATGCAGAGTTATTAACCACCATGTCACCAGTTATGAAATGAATGATAATAAGTTAATAGATTGTTTATAAGGGTAAGATATTTTAAGGAAAAAAGAAATAGCACTTCAAATGATGTTGATATTGGAAAAAATGCCCCTACAAAGACTGAATGACATTTGATTTGAAAAAAAAAAAGCAGAAGATAGTAGACTCAGGGGAAAAATGCATAATAAAAATAAAGGATGTTTGGTTAAGAAAGAGCATTATAGAAAAATAATTAGGTGTCATAGTTCACAAAAAATATGTTTACATGTATAAATATGTTTGATTCTTTTTGGATTTAGTCAAATAATTAAATAGATTTCTGAATATAGGTACTAATTAAAGCCATCATTGTGATGCTGTTTTCAGGGAAAAAAATTCCAACATATTCCCTAGGTTATGTAAAGAATAGATATGAAAAGGATGAGGCAGAAAAAAAATCTTTCTCAACATTAGTTAGATAGTTATTAGGATATGTTGATGTAAGAAACGCCCAAACCTGTAGAGAATTTTAATGAGTTTATCCGAGCCAAGGTGACAGCAATTGCCGGAAAGCAAAACCTCAACAGATTAAGAAAATGCTCCAGAGAATGGCAGTTTTGTAGCTTATTTTATACATTAGAATCAAAGGAGGAAGAATAAGCAGGATTACATAAAATTCATTGGTAGTAGATTAAGAGAGCAGGAGAAAGCAAAACGGGGAAATCTCTGGGATTGGATAAAAAGTAAAGTGGAGGGACATATACTTTTTTTTACATTGGTGGGTACAGAAGAGTTAATAATTAAGAATTACAGCACATAGAGATGGTGTGCCAGGGATAAGATGACCATGAGGGGTTCTGTGGTCTGTGCTCTAGTGCTGTGGGTTGTGCCCCAAGGGATCCGACAAAAGGGGAATACTCTGACACTCCAAGGGTATGTTATCTTAGATGCAAAAAGGCAATAGACAGGCTCACTTAAGATAAAGATTGACCTTTGTCAAGAAAGCTACAGGCCCAGGATGTGCCTACCTGCCGGGATAAGATGACCATGAGGGGTTCTGTGGTCTGTGCTCTAGTGCTGTGGGTTGTGCCCCAAGGGATCCGACAAAAGGGGAATACTCTGACACTCCAAGGGTATGTTATCTTAGATGCAAAAAGGCAATAGACAGGCTCACTTAAGATAAAGATTGACCTTTGTCAAGAAAGCTACAGGCCCAGGATTTGCCTACCTGCTATCACCTGTTTTTAGTTGGGAGTTTTTATGTTCAGGCAGACCATCTTATATGTTTAATTTCAGTGTCTTGAGTTTGTAGGGCTCACCATGCTGGCCTTCTCTGAGCTTGTCAGGTTTAGTATGTGGCCCCTTTTTCTTCCACAGGTACTATGCTAAAGTTCTAAAAAGAAGATTAAGTTTTTTTTTTTTCTTTTTGAAAAAGGTCAGGTGGATTGGAATTGTTAAATGATGTAAAGTTTTTATGAGGTAAATGTATGGTAATTGTTTCTGACATCCATAAGCTGAACGACTCATTAGCCAGTAGCGCGTTTGTGGAAGCCTAACACTCTGGCAATTTGCCAGGTATCCAGAAAAGTCTTAGCATTCCCTGTTAGAGATGAAGTTTGCAATATAGTCATGGAAGACTAATACAACAGTCGAGTTCAAGAGAAGGGATATCAGTGTGATTTGCTGAAGTGGGCTTCCTGGGAACTGTGAAGACTTACTAGGGTTTGCAAAATGATCAAGATTCGGAAGGAACAGAGACAAGAGAACCATTTTAGCAAGAGATACAAGGTGGGGAGAGAATAAGTGAAAGCGAAGGTGCAAAGAGGGATGGCAGGAGTGCAAAATGTTTGTTTTGGTTCGAACCCGATGTGGATGTGGTTCTAAATTCTGAAATTTTTATATTTCTTTCTTTGGAGATCAACATATCATACAGCCAACAAACATAACTGTTTTAGTGATGCTGAAGTTTAAAGGAAGCAAATCCTGTCCTTAGAATTTCAGAATTGGAAATGATCTTAAATACCATGAGTCAGTTTCTCATTTTACATATTAATCCAAGAACATTAAGTTACTTGAGGGAAGGTCATCCACTCTTATT
This sequence comes from Pteropus alecto, assembly GCF_000325575.1. Taxonomy (NCBI): domain Eukaryota; kingdom Metazoa; phylum Chordata; class Mammalia; order Chiroptera; family Pteropodidae; genus Pteropus; species Pteropus alecto. The sequence continues at coordinate 1,517,811 of NW_006494612.1, read as the reverse complement.
AATCCTAGGGTGAGGAATAAAAGTCAGATCTGATCCAGGCTGGTGTTCTTTCTGCTAAATCCTGATGGGCTTTCTTATATAAAACTAAGAGGCAACTTTGATCTTGTTATTTAAGGCATCTTTGATAATATTTGAACAAAAGTGAGGTTTAATGGTTCAACCTTGGAAAAGGATTCTGATGAAATTTGTAAGCAGTTGGTCATATGGGTGTACATGCATTTGATCCATTGAGATTACTCAGGGGTGAAACATTCCTGTGTTGTTATTGATAATCTTAAAAAGTCTAAAGGCTGTCTTTAGTGCAGAGAAAAATGTGTTTTAGATTTTCTTTATTGATACACATGGACCTTTTAACTCTAAGGACTGACATTATTCCTGGCCCTGGCTGCATTCCACAATTGTGTCAAGGGTGCTTTACATTCTGTTGCAGCTACCATTTTTTGCCAGCTGGCTATGTGCTTGCCTGTCTATTAATGTTTTAGAAAGTGATTGGAAGCTCCCTCACTTACATCGATAAAATGGGAGGTCCAAATCATTCATAAATGCTCAAGAATGAATTGCCAAGTGATGTCTTCTGAGCCCGTAGCCCCGTGGGCTCTTGCCCCCCAGCCGAAAGGTAGAATGAGTTGTTCTCTTGACAATGTGGAAACCTTGAAATTATAAAATAAAATGCAAACTTAAATGTCACTTATTCACGTGTACGCTTATCACTTTAAGTTATTTTTTACAATTCAAATAAAGGCTGAGAGATATAATGGAACCTTCTAAGGTTTTTAAGTGGGTTCAATTTCTGTTTATGTTAATAATGTCAAACATTATCCTAGAATGCATTCCCTTTTGAGCATGTTTATCTGTTATATGACTAGAATGACCAGAATGCCTTGTTTCTTCTTCGTTTGTAGAATTCTTTCCCCTGGTCGAATTAAAAAAAAAAAGAAGAAGAAAAGAGCCTTTGAGCCTTCTTCTTTCTTTCACTTAAAGTGACTAACGGATAGCTTAAATTTTATATACATAGGGGAGAGATCAGTTCTTTGCACAACACACACTATATCTTTAATTGATACTAGAGTCCATCTAAGGCATTAATAAATATGTTGTATTAAAAGAGTTGAAAATGAAAGGTAATCATTGTGAAAACAATAGGCACAGAGTGAATGGATTCAGGAATAATTTTTAAATATTTTAAAAACTTTAAGAGATCAGAGTAGTCGTATTTTTTAAATGTCCACTAGATAGTTTGCTTTCTAATGAGATTGAGTAGTTTGAAATCTTTTACTATTGAACAATTTAAAGAACTTCTATTTTTTATTTAAATCACTTTAGTCGACCTAATCACTTGGCTGTTTTGCAGGCTGTGTAGGTGTGACGATAGCCATCATTTGATTCGGTAAAAAACAAAACCCATTAAATAGTTAAAATTAGGTTATGTACAGATTACTTATTAAATTTCTGTTTTATTTTTGAATTGATTGATTTGGAATCATTTTTATTTAATTTTTCGGTTTCTTTAGAAAAAAAATGAACTAAAGTGGAAAAAAAAAAATCAGGCTAAATATTTGAGTTCTGCTCCAGACATTTTCTTTAGTTTTCTGGGAAACCTTGGCTAAATTTTCAATACCTCAAGATTCCTATCTATAAAGTAGGAACAGAAGAGAGTTGCTATAAAGATAAAATTATTCACATGAAAAAGTTCTTGAAATTTAAAATATTGAATACATGTGTCTGAATTCAGTATAGTTTCAGAACATTTTTCTAATTATTCTTTTCCCCTCCGATTTTCAAGGTCATGCTATATGATAATGCTTCCTTGCAATGGCCATATTTTCATCTTTTTATTTTCTTACATCTATTTTGCTTCCTGTCTTTTGTATTTTTTTACCTTTTGAGGATTCATTTTTGATGAATGTTCCACTGCCTATGTGATTTTTGCCTTCTTCATTGGCTGAGGGTAATAACAACCATCCTTAAAGACATTTTAGTCTCTTTTGATATTGCCTTAAAATTTTTACTTAAAATTTTGTCTTTAAGAAATGCTATGCATTTGGGCTTTATTTTTGTGTGTATTTGGAAATTATTTATCTTTGCCATGAGAGCTTTTCAAACAATGACGACAAAAGTTTTCTGGCAGTTTTCTTGAATTTCTTGATGCATTTAAATTCCACTATAAGGTCGTATTTAAATAACTTTTTAAGTTTTCCTCACCGAATTACTAATTCATTTATCTATTTATAATGTTCTCCAGGTTTATTGATATACTTATACATTACAATATGATTACCACTGTAGCCTTAGCTAACATACCCCACATGTCACATAATTACCCTTTCTTTTTTGTGGTGAGAACGTTTAAGATCTACTCTCCTAGCAACTTTCAGGTATATGATACAGTATTGTTAACTATAATCACCATGCCAGGCATTAGATCCCAGAACCTACTCATCTTCTTACTGGAAGATCATGCTCTTTGACCAACATCTCTCCATTTCCTATACTCCCCAGCCCCTGGTAACCACCATTTGACTCTCTTTCTACAGTTTGGCCTTCTTAGATTCCACATATAAGTACTATCATACAGTATTTGTCCTTTTCTGTCTGACTTGTTTTTCTTAGCATACCCTCAATGGCCATCCATGTTAGCTCAAATAGGAGGAGTTCCTTTTTTCACGTGGATGAATAATATTTAATTGTGTGGTGTGTGTGTGTGAGGGCGTATAAAGTTACATTTTCTTTGTCAATTCATTTGTTAATGGATATTTAGGTTGTTTCTACATCTTGACTATTGTGAATAATGCTGCAATGAATAGGACAGTGCAACAGGTATCTCTGAGATTCTGATCGCAATTCCTTTGTATAAAGTAGGATTGCTGAATTATATGGTAGTTGTATTTTTAATTTTTGAGGAACCTCCATAATGTTTTCCATAGTGCCTGTACCAATTTGCAGTCCTACCAGCAGCGTATGAGGGTTCCTTTTTCTCCACATACTCTCCAGCATTTGTTATTACTTGTCCTGTAGATTATAGCCATTCTAATAGGTGTGAGGTGATATCTCATTGTGGTTTGGACTTGCATTTCTCTGATTATTAGTGATGCTGAGCATCTTTTCATGTACCTGTTGATCATTATAATTTTTATTATATACTCTTTAAGATCTATAAAAATATGTAGTAGTTATGTACATTAGGAAGCATAACAGAGTGAGCAGTCATGATAAAAATCTACTGGGGCTAGTGGTCAGTGAGTGTACACCCTTTGGGCTGTTCAAGTCATTTCTGGCTGTTTCTGTTCTGATTATTTGGACTATGTCCTACCATTTGGTAGACATTTTGGATGTCTCTGCTAGCACCACCCAACATTTGAACAAAGGCATTATCAATACCATTGAATATATTGAATATATCTTTTGCTTTTATTCCAACTCCCTTACTTTCTTCTCTGAGGAAACTACTATTCTGAGTTTGTTTGTCATCTTCTAAAAAAGTTTTTCTACATATATCTATATCTCTAAACAAGATATTATTTAGTTTTCATGCTCTGGGTTTTATAAAAATAGTGTTTGCCATTTTCAGTTACTGTCCTATTTCTAAGATTCACTGAGATAGTTCTGTGAAATAGCTCATTCTTTTCCACAGTGCTCTGCAATGCCACTCACATGTCATGTCTCCATGCATCTAAAAGTTTGTTTCTGGGCTCTCTATTCTGATCGATTATGTCAAATTCTCATTTGAAATTCCCTATTCCAATACCACATTGTTGTAAATGTCCTTTGTAATTAGTGTTGGTATCTGGAAGGACAAAGCTCCCATTGTGTGCTTAATCTTCAGGAGTATTTTGACAATTCTTGAATTTTTATAGTTATGTCAAATTTTTCAGATCAGTTTTTCAAGTAACTTTTTTAAAAAGTTGAAAATTAATTAAAATTGTATTCCATCCAAAAATAATTTTTGGGAAAATTGATGTTTTATAAAATTTAACCTTCTTTTTTACTGGTCATCATTCAATCTGAGAAATAGAATCAGCAGGAGATATTTATTGGGAGATTTATTGCAGGGATTTGGCTTACATGATTGTGGGGCTTGGTAGGCAAATCTAGATTCATAAGGGCAGGTCGTGAGGAAGGGTGGGTTAAAACTCAGGACACCCTGAAGCTGCTGCTCCCCGATGGAATGTCACCTTCTTAGGGAAGTCTCGGCATTGCTCTGAAGGCCTTTGAACTGGTCGTATCAGGCCCACTAAGATTATTTGGTATCACCTCCATTTCTTAAAGTCAACTGATTATGGACTTTATAAAATACCTTCATAGCAACACCAAGATTAGTATTTGACAGAATAATTGAAGATTGTAGACTAGCTTTTCAGCACGTAAAATTGGCCGTCACACTTGTCATGGATTTAGTAGGTTTCTCCATTTATTTATATTTATATTTATGTTTTCATATTTAATGCTTTTTCATAAACTGATTTTCTCTATATGGTTCTGTTTTTTTATTTATATTTTCTAGTAGTAAGATCTCTTGGTGTAGAGGAATTGCAGTTGATTTTTGTATATTAATCTTCTATCTAACTGGTTAAACTCATTATATATACTAATTTTTTCAGAGATAATTTTAGGTATTTTATGTATGCAATTATATGACTTGCAAGAATAGCAATTTTGTTTCCTCCTCTTCGGTGCTTATGTTTTGTTTTTTTTAAATCAAATTTTAAATTACATATGGAGACCAGAATCAATAAAATGCATAGAAGAAAACATGGGAACAAAACTCAAGGACCTTGGACTTAAAGAGGACTTTATGAATTTGACCTCAAAGGCAAGGGAAGTAAAAGCAAAAATAAATGAATGGGACTCCATCAAACTAAAAAGTGTCTGCTCAGCAAAAGAAACTGTCAACAAGGTAAAGAGACAACCACCCAAATGGGAAGTTTAAAAGCTCAAACACATCTGCTATAAATACCTCGGTTACATGGTGCAACTGTATATGGTCTCTGATACTCTGGCTACTGCTGAGGAAACCAATAGAGGAAAATTATTCTTTTACATTGTAGTAGCATAATTTTCTATTTTGTATCACCTTCCAATAAGATTTTGTATTTTCAAAATAACTAATTATTGCAGCAAAATTTCTGTGAAAAAAGGGTAATGTTTTGTGTAATTTGGTCCGGTGAGTCTGTCAGGTATTTGAGCAACCATAAAGCAATCAGAGGTATAAAATCATTTTTTTTTTTTTTCTCCAAGAGGGTATTAAAATAAGGAAGCCCAGCTGGCTGTTGAACTTTACTTCTGGTTTATAATCACAGCGAATGTAAATCAGCTGTTATCAATTTTGTGCGGTCTGCATCTACCAGTAAAACTTTTACTTCCAACATGTTTAGTGATAATCAAGTCTCTACACCTAGACCTAATATCATGAGGTAAAGGGAACTAAGAGTCATTAAACTGCTAACTGGTAGCACAGAATCCAGTGGTTTACATCCCAATTTAGCTAGCTTCGCATCAGTCTGTGAGTAAATCTTAATATCCCATTTCCATAGTAGAGGAACCGAAGTTCAGAGGGTGAAGAGCTTGCTCATGGTCACACACCGAGAAATGAAGGAGCTAAGTATCAAACACAATAATTATGTTTCCCACGCCTACAAGTGAAACCCAGGAATGATTCTGCCCCATAAATCTTTAAATCCCCTTTTTATAACAACATTCTCATTGTTGCTGAGAGATGACCTTCCCTTGCTTTAGAAAGTCCTCAGTATGTAAGTCCCTTTGGCTGAAGTGTAGTGGTTGGCCTGGGTTAACTCTTCTTGGTACCGTTCCATTCCGTTCTATTAGAGCTCTGTGAGGCTGTGGAGCCATATAGCCCTTGTACTGAAGAAATTAAAGAAAAACAAAGATGTCCTGGTCTCCATCAGCCCACAAAGGACTCTCATACCTTAGGGATAGCTATAAAGGAACATACAAAATCAAATCACAGCGAAACAACTGAAAAATTGTGCTTGTTTACTCTCAGCAAGAAGGATTGATTTTTACTTGTTCTATTTTCAATTAATTTACCTAATTTAATCTTTAAAAATGTCACCTTCCCTTCCAACCTTAGTAATAAATATAAATTTTTTCTTGATTTCATTTTAGAAGCCTCCATGTTTATTCTCAGCAGCCGCTGCCCTTTTGGGTTGAGTTGAGATAAAGAAGAAGAGGGAAGAGATATGAAAAGAAAGCTTTTAGAACATGTCTTTTCTTTATTTAACTTTTACTAGAATGTACTTCCAGAACATTTTGATCTGTTAAGTGTATATAAATGTATTTTCCTGGGTTGAGGGTAGAACATTAGGGTTCAGGGAAATAATTAATGATAAGTTAATAGAACTGAACACCATACAGAGTACCCATCTACAGAGGACTTCCCATGTTTGAAACGAATGATTTGAGTGTTGCTGAAAAAAATGCACATCTTTTGCTTTGACGTTGATCATTATTAGTGCCCGTGCCCTCCGCCTTCGTTCAGCTCTCTAGCACTGTGCTGGAGACCAGTGTTTCTCACATTTTTATGTGCATTTGAATGGCCTGGGATTCTTATTAAAATGCAGATATGATTCATCAAGGCTGGATGGGGCTTAAGATTTGGCATTTCTGATGAGCTCACAGGTGGAGCTACTGCTGCTGGTCTGCATTTTGAGTAGCAAGGCTATAAAAATTTTAATCCCTGAAAATATAATCTTAAGAACTCTACATGGACTATGTGGCCTGTGTTTACATGAACTAATTTTTTTTTTTTTGATGGACGTCTTACACTAAATATTTGACCCTTGAATAATATCAAGGTTAAGGGTGCTGACTTGCCACACGGTAGAATATCTGTGTATAACTTTTGACTCTCCAAAAACTTAACTATTAATAGCCTACTGTTAACAGGAAACCTTACTGATAACATAAACAGTAGATTAACACATTATGTATGTTATATGTGTTATGTACTTTATTCTTACAATGAAGTAAGCTAGAGAAAAGAAAATGTTTTAAGAACATCATAGGGAAAATACATTTACTGTATTTATTGGAAAAAAATCTGCATGTAAGTGGACCCACACAATTCAAACCTGTGTTATTCAAGTATGTTTCTACGTAAGGAAGACAAATGAACAACAGCTACAATTCGTGACTTAATTCATGCTAGGCACTGTGCTGAGGACTTTACATATGTTATTTGGTTCTTGAATTCTTGATGAGAGATTTAAACCAAGGTGTAAAGCAATGGTTATATAACTCCCATGAGGCCTTGCAACATGATAGAAGCTGTATTAAGAGGTTTCAGGTGTTTAGATATTGTTTGCCTCTAAAACCTGTGTTGTTAATCACCAGTCTATTATAAAATATTGGATACTAACTTTAAAACTTTTAAAATGAAATGAAAACATAAAGGGCATGAATTTTATGGTCAGGTGTGGATTCGAGGCCTGAGTCTTTTCATTTGCTGTCTGTTTAAACTTAAGAAAATCTTACTGCTCCTGTTCCCTCATTTGAAAGTGGAGATATTACTTGCTCTGCTCTTCTCTGGAGAGCACTTGTAAGGTGTGAAGATCAAATGAGATTATGATATATTGTGTTTTGTGAACTGTAAGATAGCACACAGAGGTAGTTTCCTTCTCTCCTCAAACATTCATTGTCCATTGGTCCATTGCATGTCAAGAATAGGCATAATAGCTTAAAAAAAAAAAAAACTAAACTAAATTTTTAGCTCCTTCTCATTTGATACTCGAAGGTAGAAGAAGCTCCATGCACACAGGAAGCTTGTTGCATCTGGGTCGTAGTTAAAATATGTATAACTCAGGACACTCAGTACTGTCCTGACCAAAGTGGCATCTGTTTCCTTATCTTCCATTTCAAGATGGTGGAGCCAGTGATCCCTAAATTCCTTCCCAGAGCTAACAGAGTTTCTATTTTCACTTTCAGGTGATAACTGTCAATCGGTTAGGTCTGCAGAGTGTAGATGATGTTGATGATTATTATTTTACAACTTTGCTTCTGTTTCTTTGTGTATAACTTTTATCAAACTCTTGTAAAGTTTATCTTAGAAGCTGCAACTGATTTTCATCCTGAGTAAATTTCAAAGTTGGAAAGACTTTTATGGAGATGATAAAATAAAGTACGATTTATAGGCTGGGAGTTAAGGAGATTAGTGGTCAGTATACAATATTTTAGACAGAGGGCTGTTTTAGGGAAATGTGACCTGAAACCCAGCTTTAGTAAACATAACAAATCTCAGAGCCAAGGAGAAGCAGCAGGAGCAAAGTTATATGCTCTGCTCATATGGAGTTGGGAGAAAACCACAAACAGAATAAATTCCTGAGCTCCATGGGGAGACTGTGGAAGTAAAAGTCGGTCATGACTGAGAGGAGATCTGGAAGCCAGAAGAAAAGTGAACAGCTCAGATGCCTGTGATATAGCAAGGAAAACATAAAGAAGGGAGTGTTTTTTAGGAATAGAAATAAGAACTACCATCAGTCCTTTTACATTTACATATCACCATTAAATAGAATGCCATATTTTGTTCTGAAAACATTTCTTTGTGATATAAATATCTCCACTCTAAAAATGAAGAAATTAAGCCTCAGAGAGGTTAATATATTTATCCCTGAAGTGGAGAAACTAGAAACTCTAAATTCCAAGCATTTCCTGTTGTGCTCTGTAGCCTCTTTTGAGCTTAACTTATTGAAATGCATTCTTTTCACAAAGTCATAAAATTGTCCAGTAAAAATTATTTCACGTATATTCTCCATGTTCCCAAAATTAATTCTCACAACTTATGTCAGGTTCAACACTCAAGTCTGCTGTAAGAGAATTAAAAATCCCTCCCTTCCTGCATCTGTGTTGCTGTCCTTGGGTATCCCATGTCTGTTCTACCTCTTATAGGGCTGGAAAGAACTCTGTTTCCTTGTTGGGGGTGGGGGAACATATTTTCCATAGTCCTGGTGAATCTTCATAGAATATTTTCCACAATGTCTAGAGTGTGTAGATAGTGACATTGGTAAAAATGAAGGTCCTATGAATTAAGTAAAATTGTAAACTCTGTAAAAACAATATTTGTAAAGATGATTAAAAGGCGAAGTCCCAGTAGCTATCATATCGCAGATTATTACCTTTTTGAGGATATTATGTCTACTTATGCCCAAGGCAGTTCTCTTTTTTTTAGATTCTCTACTCTAACTTTTGTAAGTTATTTATATCTATAGATTATTTTTATTGTGTTTACTCTGCTTACTTGACACCCTATCTGTTGAAAAGCAGTAGACAACTTTTTTTTTCAGGAGAGTTTCAAGAGTTTTTGGGTCTCACTATGATTATCTCTCTACTTGAGGGGCTGCCGCTGAATTGCCGACATCTGCAGGCTGGGCCTGGCCACTCCTGGGCTGTCTCAGCCTCTACCATGACAGGAGGAATGTAGCACCCTGGTTTGAGACTGGCTTGGACTTGGAAGCTGGAAAAAAGATGCCTCTAAAAACATAATATTTAAAATGATGTGAAATGAGTTAGTTGGTCTTAGGTAGGCAAATGTCGACTTTCCCTTTTCTTGCTTACTTTCTCCCTGTCACCCCATGCCCCTAATCCTACTAGGACCCATAGCCTCTCATCACTTCACCTTATGACAGTCCAACTCTGCTTCTGCTGGGGAGTTATCTGGTCTTTAGGTGCTCCCCGATGTACATCAACTGAATGGTGTGTTTAACTTTTATTTGAACCATTTAATTATTTTCTTTTGAAAGACTAAATTCTCTTCTGTGGTAACTTAAAGTGTAGACCACTTGCCTCTGGAACCCATGGCTGTAGAGGAAGTGATTAGAAAAGGCAGAGTGTTGGTCAATTTTGACTGCTTTTTGGTCTTTTCAGAAATTACTGTACGAGAAAGCTGACTTCAGGCAAGGATTGGCCAGTTTGCAAGTGGAGAGGAGAGGTAATAGAAGTTTGCTAAGGAGGCTCCCTTTGCCTATGGCCCACACTCTAAAACGAGTGGGAGCTCAGAGGTTTGGGGTCTTATGAGACCAAATGAGCCAACCTCTTCTGTCCACCAAATGGCAAGAAAGCAGAGTGTTGCCCAGGGATTTGTGGCAGTGAAGATTAGGTTAAGAGTAGTGCTAGGCATATCGTCTCAGATGGCTGCAAGGCAGCTGCCATGAAACTTAGGAAATAAGCACAGAAGCCAGGGACTAACAGGAAAGTGGCAGACTTAAAACTCATCCAGAGAGCTCTGGATGTGGTTACTCTTACATAGAACTGACTGGTAGCAAACAGATTAGACAACTAGTACATTTGTGGAGAAATTCTGTTGCCAAAGCAACGACTAATGGGCCTGGACATTCTGTGATGTTTCAATACCTAACACAACTCACAGCTTTCCTACACTGCACTAGCAGGAAATGAGCTGAGATGTTCAGCTCCCAAGCAGAACATATGCTCCAACACTTGATTCAAATGGGGCCATGGATGAAAATGAACAAAAAAATCTCCAGAACCAAGGTTGGCCAACTATGACTCTCAGGCTAAATTCAGTCTGTGACCTATTTTTTATGGCTTAGTCCCTAAGAACTATTTTACATTTTTATTTATTTAATCAAAATTAAATTTTATTTAATAGAGTGTTACTCTTTACATGTATTACTTTTTTCAGCTTTATTTTTAAAATTTAATTTTCTAGCTTCATTGAGTTATAAGTTATAAGTTGATAAATGAACTTGTAATATATTTAAAGTGTACAACATGATGGTTTGATATATGTAAACAATGTGAAAAGTGTACCACAATCAAGTTAATTAAAACATCTATCATTTCACAAAGTTACCTTTTTTGATGAGAATACTTAAGATCTGTTCTCTTAGCAGATTTTATGTATACAATATAGAATTATTAACTACAGTCACCATGTTGTATATTAGGGCCTCATAACTTCTTCATCCTACAAGTGAGAGTTTGTCCCCTTTGACCAACATCTCCCCATTCCCCTTTCCCCTAGCCACTGGCAAACAACATTCTATTCTCTGTTCCTATGAGTTCAACTTTTTTTTCTTGTTTTCACATATAAGTGATATCATATAGTATTTGTCTTTTTTTGTGTTTGGCTTGTTTAACTTAGCATAATGTCCTCCAATTCATCCATGTTGTCACAAATGGCAGGATTTCCTTCTTTTTTTAAGGCTGAATAGTATTCCTCTATGTCTGTATGTGTGTCTGTCACATTTTATTTATTCCTTCATCTATTGACAGATACATGTTGATTTCATATCTTAGCTTTTGTGAATAATGCTACGATGAACATGAGAGTGCAGATATCTCTTTGAGATGGTGATTTAATTTCCTCTAGATAATTACCCAGAAGTAGGATTGCTAGATCATATGGTAGTTGTTATTTTTAATTTTTTGAGGAAACTCCATATTGTTTTCTATAATGGCTGTATCAGTTTACATCCCTACCTATTTTACATATTTAAAGAATTGTAAACTAAAACACAACAATGACAAAATAGAAAAATATGCCACAGATATCAGATATAGAACAAAAAGCCTAGAATATTTATTATACAGCTCCCAAAAGAAAAAAGTTTAACAACTTGTACCTAAGAGGGTACAGCCAAGAACCTTGGACAATGGACAATGGCTTCTAAAGAGCAAAACCAAGGACAGTGAGATGGACCAATTAAGGAACTTCATTCTGATTATATAAATATAATCACAGTTATAACTGCTCTTGCAGAGGATATTTACAATGTCTATCTAGGGAGATTTGACAGTTGCCACGATTGGTAACTTCCCACATTCTTCCCCTTTCTAAATAAGAGTGACTATTGTGGTTATCCCTTTCCTTCTTTCCATTTGCTTATTAAGTGCTGAGGAGAAGATAACTTGTTATTTGGTTTATAGGTAGGTCTCTAGCTTTGAGGATCCACATCTAGACATTATAAGGACAGCACATCACCCCAAGATCCTGAACTCTGAATTTGATGCAATATCAAAATGGGCTTTGGGCTGCCACCTTGGGCAGAGGATGAGTGCATTCCAAATGTGGGAAGAAGGGTGAACATGGATACTTGGTTGGCCAGAGGGGCTACTGAGTGCATTCAGTGTCCATTCTCTACTTTTTCTTTTTGTAAACAGAACTCTGTGTTTTTGCTGGACCCATGGTTGCAGAGATAAGAAAGACTACTTTTCCCAGCTTTCCTTGCAACTGGAGACAGATATATGACTAAGTTATAGACATAACTGGCTGAAAAATGGCAAAGACTGGAACAACCATGGAAACCATGAGTTAAGATGATAGAGTTGCCCTGTCAGTCCTGGATCCTCACCTATGGACTCTTAGACAAGAAGAAGAAATAAACATTTTATTTAAGTCCCTGTATTTTGCAGTCTCTGTGTTATAGAAGCTATTTATACCCTTGCTAATACAATGCTGAAATCTAATTAATTTCAAATATTATCTCATCCATGAAGCTTTTGTAATTCTCCCAACTCAAAGCAATCTCTGTCTTTCAAACTCCAATAGCACTTTGCTCTTTGCGCACAGCACTCATTATACTTTGTTTTATGGTCATTTCTTAGTAACTAGAATCTAAGCTATTTGGGGGGGGATGGGGGAAGGGAAAGTGATATCTAACTCATAGACTAGACATTAGGTTCACACACTGGGCTTGAAATATAAAAGTTTTTAAATAAATATTTGCTTAATTGAATTGCCTTTTTAATCATTTTCTAGTTGAATGCATGTGGGAAATAGTAAGATGATGAACCCAAGCCAGGAATCTTTCAAATAAGATGATATGAATAGTAATGCATGATATATATATATATACAAACTTTTATCCTCCTGGCATTATCTTATCAGTCAAAGATGATTGATAATTTGGTGAATATTTCGTCTTCTTAAATAAATTATATTCTCTTGAGTATCTTTTTATAGAAAAGCATGGCATCAAGTTGTAGTTATAGACTGCTTGATAAAAATTTCCTTTTGTAAGAAAGGACTATCTTATTGTTGGATTATGTTAAAACAGGTAGTATGTCTTTGTTGTTATGAACATGGAATTTGGTTTCACATAGTTCTCAGTTTGGATTCTGACTTTGTCAGTTGCTAACTGTGTGTGTGGCCTTGGGCAGGAAACCTAACCTTTCTAAACTTGTTTTCTCATCTGTAAAATGAGCAGAACAGCATCTATTTTACATAATTTTGTTATAATAATTAAAGTAATATACATAAAGGACTTTTTCATTATCTTGAAGCAAAGCACAGATATTTTTTCAACCATAAGCATTTCAACATGTATTTCTAAAGGATAAGGACTCTTGCTAAAATACAACTATAATACCATTATCACAGTCCTCCAAATTGATGAAAGACACCTTAAAATCATCAAATATCTTCTCAAAGTTCAAATTTCCTATTATCTCATAAAAATGTCATTTTAGTAGTCTGTTTTGAAAAAAGTTACGAATTTTCTGTAATGAAAAATTTCCAAACATAATTTTCAAAAACCTTAGCTCATTTAAAATTTCAGTCCCACAAAGCGAACACATTATTTCTTTGTATTTGTGGGATGAAATATTTCCCACCTTATTCTCTTAGTAATTTGGGTTATGACAGTTCATCAAGATGTGTAGTAAGTTTCCTGTCATAAATCACAGGGATTCAGTGCTGAAATTCCTCTACATAGTTTCTTTCTGTTTAAAAAATTTAGCTGTTGCCTGCTGCATATGTGGCTTTATCATTTCTCATCTTTAAAGATGACATTGTAGGATATTGTTAGTTCCTCATGGCAGATACTTTCTACTGTTACAGGATTAAGTTTTGAAACGATCAAGAGAATGAATTACATTTTGCTCTTTCTGCCTTTACCTGAGTATATCCTTTTCTTCTGGGGGCATGTCCTGGCCACCTACTTCAGGGGTAGTTCAGCGGTAGGCACTGGGTGAGGATGGGAGGATATATAGGAAGCAGAAGACGTGGCTCCTGCTCCCTAGGAGCTTTCACCTAGCTGGGGAGAAAATATACACATAGAAAATGACGTGAAACCAATAAAAGCATCACATTCACAACTGCAAAAGTGAAGGACAGAGTTCATAAGTTCTGATAGGGTGCAGCACCTTGGAGAAATCAGAATCAGGTGGGTTTAATCGAAGAAGGCTTTTGGAATAGGTAATCTTGAATTCCGCTTAGAAGGAGTTGATAGACATAAATTTGAGTTGAACGAAAAAGGCATTCTAGGTGAGAGGAAAGAAACAGACATAGAAACAAGGAGTCATCAATGGGAATTGAGTTTAGAATGAGTGGGGCTTGGATTAATGATTTCTTATTGTGTTGGTTAGATGCTAATATAGAATGTATATTAAGGAAAACATGAGCCATGAATGAATATGACTTATGCAAATTTTAAAAACCATCATTTCACTATTATAGAACTTTTCAAATGTCTCTGACTGCAGGAATTATTACTGTGTAGGCATAGATGTTCTGGAAGCAAAAATGAGGCAGTCATAATAGCCTCTAAAATGAAACAGGCACAACATCTGGGGTAGCATATGGGTGTAGCACGGAAGAAGCTGACTTAGGCGTCTGTTTAAAAAACAAATCCCAATCTATGCGTGCCAGTTGGTAGCTGGTAGAATTTTCTTTACTCATCCTGGAAGTATACAGCAGTAACAGAACCACAGATATGTTGGGCTCTGGGTGTGACTGTAATTCAAGTGGAGGCAAAGAAAAAATAAATTACTCTGTGTGTCAAGAGTTAATTATGATTCTTATCGATACTCATTATTTATAGTTTTCCTTCCTTCATTCAACTGTCCTAAGTACTTGTTGGGCTCCACTAATCAGTTGTGCTTGTGGGACATTTTAGTTCTGAGCAATGTGGAGGAAGAAGCCTGTGCCTCCATTTTTATGGCACAGGAGGAAGCGAAGGCTTTGAGATTTTGCAGACAGTGGGGCTGCGAGTTTTAGTCTCTGGTCAGAAGTGGCATTGGTGTTGGCAGTAGTGTCCTTGCAGCAGAATTGAGCTCTTGGTAGGAATCCAAACTGTAGCACATGGTGCTCAGTAGAGGCAGTGGCAGGAGCAGCGGTTGCCCAAGGCTGTCCTTAAAGGCTTGGTTTGGGGTGCTGTTTCTGGAAGCTTCAGCCTCCAGTCTGGTTCTTCAGCCTTTCCAAAGATTCTGTCAACCACTCAATAACATTTCATTAAACTCCTTTTCTGCTTTAATCACCAGAGTTAACTACCAGTGCTTGCAATGAGAAATTCTGATGTAGAAGAAAAAGGGAAAAGAGTTTCATTTCAGGAAGGAGGTACAGTCTCTTGGGCTTTTGTTAAAGATAGATAGAAGTGTTAATACTGTTATGGAGGCAGAGGCCAGACAGCCAAGTTTTGAAGAGCAAAACGTTCTGAAGAAATGAAGCTTCAAGTAAGATAGAAATCTGTGGAAGAGGGAAGTTAAAGAAAAGTTGAATAGTTAAGGAGGGAGGGGTAGGAAATCCCACAGGGTCCGTGGGGGGAGGTCCAAGGTGGGATGCATGGAAGAAATAACAAAGAGAATGGAAAATTTATCTCTTTATTTCCCTCTCTTCTTCCACATCCCCCTCTTCTCACCATCTCTTTCTTCTTCCCTCCCTTCTTTCCTACCTCCCTTTCTTCTTTTTCCCCAAAGGAAGATTGGGTAAGAAAAGAATTGAGTGAAGATGCTAAGAAATATTGAAGTCTTGAGAAAAGGAAGTTGAGGAAACACAGTAATAGGGGAGGTAAGGGGATATGCAGAATGTGTGGGTTTTGAGGGATTTTGGAGAATAATTTTAGGAACTTGTACTATGGGAAAGGTAATAGAAAAATTAAATAAAAATGAATGAAAAATTTCTGAGTGGCAGCATGTTGTAATGGAGGCTCTGGAGTCTGAATATGAAGTGGAATCATCTAGCCAAGCTTAAAATCATAGCACCTCTACGAAGTTTTGGAGAAGGTGGGAGCTGGGCATGAGTCTATCTTCCTGGTGGGGTTCACTTGAAGTCTGAAAATGGCAATGCTGGTTTAGGGGAAAGATAAGAGAGTAAAGGCAATGTTGAATGTTTTCTATATTTCAGAGGTTTTTTATCTTTCTCCCCAACCCTCTCCTCTTGAATTTATTTACCTATGCCATCTTAATATTCCTTCAGTTCATTTATCCAGTTTTTACCCTTTCTTTCTCTTCACAACCTTCTCCTGTTCACCTGCTATCAATTTTCCTTGTCACTTCATGATATATTTGCCTTAGGATCCTGCTGTTTTTTCTTCTCTTACTATTTTGATACCTGATCCCTTTGTCTTCTCCCTGAAGTTTATTTTATTTTTCTCTTCTACTTTCTCTGAGTTTTATTTTTTGTTTCTATCAGTTCATATACTTCATATCTTATTTTTCAAGCTTCCTAATCCTTCTAGTTTTTGTCTTCTGACCTTTAATTTTCTTTTTCTCTTTTAAAAGAGGCGATGTCTTTTTCCTTTCCTCTTGTCAGCATTTCAGTGTTCGTCCTGGCCTTATCCTTCCCTTAGAACCAAGGGATTTCGGGTCTTGTCTTCCTTATTCTCTTGGCCTTTTCCCACTTATTCTCTTTGAAGCTGCTTTTTGGCCAGCAGACAGGTTTTATTTCTAACTCAAGTCAATCTGGCACAATAGTACACTTAGCCTAAGTAGAGCAGATATGAATATATGGCCCATTCCTTTCTAATAGGCTCTTAGGGCCAGATGAGGGGGAAAGAAACAACAATAAAACTGCAAACCACCATGATTCAATATTCAGTGCTTCTAGATTTGTAAGTTCTTTCATGTTTTGGCCATATTCCCTGTCTCCAATATGTCCTCCATTAATCAAAGCTCTTTAGTCTAATGAATACCTTCACTATCCTATGAATTTCTAATCCCAATTTCTAAGTTCTTGCCATTGTTCATATTGTTTTATTGCTTGGAACATTTCTTTTCTCTCTCAAAGTTTTAAGACTTTGCCTCCCATGACTATTCTGGATTTTTACTGATCTTCCTTTTCTTTGATTTCCCCTACCATTGGATGTACCAAACAATTTAACCTTAGTTATATGGTGTTTTAAGTATTTTCCTGTGTGCTAGTTTACTTTGGCCAATGATAGAGGAAACTCTGAGACTAGAGCTTATATCTTTTAATTCTGTATCATCCACAGCATCTAGAATGGTTCTGGGTACACAGTAGGCATTTAATATGGTTGTTTTTTTGAATTATTACCCTCATGTAGTATAATTCACATTACATTTTTAAAGCCTACTTAAAATATAAATTTTGCTCTGAGATGAAATGACCAAGTGGCCTGCCATCATTTATTCCATGCACCAATGATCTGTGCAACATTTCCTCTGGTGTCTTCCTGAGCTGGCAGGAACCAGCCATTCATTTAAATTGGCAACAGACATAGAAATGAATTTGTGCGCTGTCTTACTTGGTAATAAAACTTAAAGTGCAGTGTAATTTGTGATGGTTTGAAGTGGTAATGCAATTTTGGCAAGTCTGCTATATCTCTACAAGACTTACTGTTCAAAGATTTTCAGGTCAGTAGGTTATAGACTCTCCTTCTAAAAACAATTGATTAAAACGGCCTCCTCTGGATTTGATCCAGTCTTTATTGGCAATAAGCAAAGCACAGATTACATTTTTTGGTTGAATTTTTCGGGATCAGACCAAGCAGACCTTTTTATACAGTGCTTTTGCTGGTCTATTTTTATCACCAAATATATATTTCCTCTCCTAATTTAAGAGATAGAAGATAATAAAAAGTGAGTCCAATCCAAGTCGAGTTTGGAATTGAAGCAGCAAAGGAAATAACCTGTGACTCAAGAAAAAAAAAAAAACTGATGAGAGTAAGAGCATAAAATCATTTCAGCTATCCAACTTTCTCTACAGAAATCATCCTCACATTCTTGGATATGTAAATGTAAAGCAGTTGGATGTCAGCATGTTAGATTTGATAGCTTTTCAATAGCTAGCTCTAGCTGGGGATTTTAAACCGAGAAAGTAAATATTCCTATGTGTTAATGTCTTCCAATCCAGAATTTATTTCAAAAACTAGATTCTAAAAAAAAAATTTGAATTTATATTTGTTTCTTGGTTCTAATAAAGAATTTTCTTAAATGATTCCCAGGTTTTCTGTTATGTTGGTGTCTTTAGTCCTAATGATCATTCTTAAAGTGATTTATGTCTTAAGAATTGCAAACCAACTTTACTAGAATCCATCTTTTCTTGTTGGATAAAATACATCAGGCTCCCATGCCACATTCCTGCGTTCATCAAAAGGGGTGAATTTATTAGCCACCTGCATAGTAGTAACTCCCAGTGACAGAGTAATTCTGCTAGAAATCTCCTCTGGAAGGTTTACCAAAGAGAGCATGCAAATCTTTCTTGATTTAATTGAACTCCTATAAGCAGCTGTCATTATATTTCCAAGGGATTTGCTTTATCAGGGAATCTAAAAAGTCATAATTTTCACTAGCTAAAAGAACTTGGTCAACACTTTTTTTCCCTCCCTGTTGATGAGCTACTTTCCTGGTTTATCTGCTCAGCCTCCTTCCTGCCAATGCCCTTAACACCTCCACCTTCTCAACTGTCTATTGCACCTGACAGGAAGAGTAGCTAACACTAAAAAATCCAACCAGCTTGGATCATTCTTCTTTCCTGCTCACTGCTGGAGAAAATTAGACAACCATTCAAATTAGTGCAATTTTAAACATTCCTACTGAAAACATCTAGAATCATACTGTGAACCAAAAATTACTCATGCAGTCCTTCAGCAGCTTCATCTCCCATTTGAGAGTAATAATTTTAAGCTTGCATCAAATTTTGTAGTACCCTAACTCTAAGCCTTACATAGTCATACCCAATCATTGACTTTTTCCCCATACTTCATATAAAATGAAAACAAAAACCGAAGTTATCAAATATGTACTGTACGTCCCATCTCCATTCATGGCCATCCTCACTTCTTCCCTGCCCATCTCTACTAATAAGTAGCTCTTCCGTAAAAGTTCTTTAATCACCTTGTGCTCTACATTTTCTTCTCCCTCTTCTTTCTAAAACCATGTTCTCTCAAACTCTGTAGTCTATCTTCAACCTCTCCCTGTCTACTGACTCACTTGGTTGGTATGGGCAAGTCACTTTTGCCCATAGTAGTCAATAAACCTATTCACAATTAATGATCGTTTCTATCCATTCACCCTATATAGTTGCATTTTTCTGTTCCTTTTGAAGTTATATATGGCCATGTGACTTGCTATGGCTAATTACAGATGATGAGTTTCACTGATGGGTGGAAGCTCTAAGAGCTAAGGTGATAGAACCTTCACTTTCCTGGGCCCCTGAGTGACTATGATGAACACAGCAGGCCCTTGACAACCTGAACTGGACATGGAGAAATGTATCTTCAGAGTTTTGGAGTTGTTATTAACTGAAGTATAACTTAAGCTATCTTGATAGACACAATTTTCCTTCCTAAAAATTACTTTCCTGAGATTCTGCTTATATTCTCTTATATTACATTTATTCTTAACAACCAAGTTTCTTAAAAGAAATTTAAGCTTTTTCACTTTCCTTTGATTCCTTAGCCCCTCTAAATATTTTCTGACCACACCACTTCATTAGAATTATTCTTGTTAAACTTGCCAATGACCTCTTAATGTTTCATTGCAGTGAACTGATTTTATTACTCTACTCAACCTTCTGTAGCATGTAGCACTGTT
This sequence comes from Pteropus alecto, assembly GCF_000325575.1. Lineage (NCBI taxonomy): Eukaryota > Metazoa > Chordata > Mammalia > Chiroptera > Pteropodidae > Pteropus > Pteropus alecto. Next base: position 1,498,065 of record NW_006494612.1, on the reverse strand, counting down.
GACCTTTAGAAACTTTTCGTACCATTCACTTCTCATTCTCTTCTTTCTTTTTCCTCAACCTTTTACTTCTTCCTTTGGCCTCTCTTCTACCATTTGCTGCTCAAATGTTGGTGTTCCTCAGTATTTGGATTTGTCACCCTCTACGCTCTTTCATTTCTCTTTTCTTACAGGTTCTATCAGTTACTGCTTACTCAGTCATGATTCCAAATCTACATGCGATGAAGATAATATTGTGCAACATTAAACTAAGGCATTTTGATTTCGCCATTAAGTCATGAACTTTGCTCTGATTATGCTGCAGTCATTTATTTGGTAATGACAGAGTTGCTTTTACATAAATAGCAACCTTCTTGTAACAATTGCAATTGTGAGTGGGATGACAGCTTACTTTCCTGGGTCCTCTTGGAAAAAAAGGGCTGGTACTTGATATGTGTGCATGAAAATGGGCTTGACACCTATAGAAAGGGTGGATTGGCTAAATATTTTTAGTGCCCAATTTTAACCTATTAAACCTAAAGGACTCAGATCATTGAGTTCTCCTTCTGGTATAGCAAATACACCCCATCTATTCTTAAGGCATAGGCAGGAGTCTGGACCAGGAAAGAAGATCACACAGAGGAAGTTTTTGCTTGTTTGTTTGCTTGTTTGTTTTTTAAAGTACCCCTTCTGCTCCTGGGAGCTTGTTAAGCAAAGAAGAACAAAAAGGAGGAAGTAAGCAAGATGGTCAGGTGTGTGTTCTAGTCTCCTTGCCCCAGGCTTCAAATAAAAGATCGACCAGGGCAGACAGGCATACCCCATCCCTGTTGGGAACTTTAGTAGAAGACTGCTATGTAAGGTAAGGTGGACCTCCAACAAATGTCAGTGGCCTCAACATGAGCAGGCAGAGCCTTGTGATCAAGCAGGGAAAAGAGTTTGTTTGGCCCTGCTATACCTGCTTGGTGCAGACACGGAGTGGAGGTTTGGGGCCTTTCCTGGTGCATAGCAGAGGTTAGGAGTGGATCGTTCTAGGTATGAAGGGCCAGATAGAGAACGGGAATGTGACTCAGCCATGAAGTAACAAAGAGAGACTATATCAGCTAAGGAGTGAGGCTATGACTAAACTAAGAGAGGGACTAGATAAGAAATGGATCGCATAAATTACAGATGTCAATATAAGGTATAAATGTATAGAACTTGGCCAACCATACTTCAGAGGGTAGTTGGACTCATTACCACCTGTAACTTAAGAAAAATGCTTTAAACTCTGTTGGCCTTGTAAAGGTCACATTGACTGTCCCTACTATATAGTATTCCTCACCAAATAGTAATATTTTTCCATTACTTTTAAAGGTTTACCAATTTTCTAAACAAAAAAAAAAAAAAAAAAAAAAACACCCAACACCAGAAAAAAGGCCCCAAAACCTAGAATGTTCTGCTAGAATAACTATTTTGCCAAGTTTTTATTGAGTAAAGTATATATATATATGTGTGTGTGTGTATCTATTTATATCTATGTATATATATTTATATGTGTGTGTATATATATATATATGTATATATGTATTCCTTTATATTTGTGAATGGGGCTGTGAGATGTCTCAAGGCTTTAATTCTCATCCTAGTTCTTATACTGAGCTAAAACTATAAATACTAAATTGTTACCTAACGCTTTTCTCATCTGAAGCATCCAATTTGCCAGGAAAGCCCTTGACCCCTTAGGGAGGAGATGCTGGATTTTATAGTCACATATTTATTTTAATGCTGAAGTTATTTTCACAGTTAATTAGGTAGAACTTTCATTGTACATGGTTCAAACTAAACTAACTCAAACTCTCGGTTTCCTCTTTACTGTCCTGAATAGAAGAATTCCTCCAGGTATTAACATAGGTGTTTGGTCCTGGTGGACTCACATGAGAATTCTGTCAGCTTTGACTTCCAAGAGAGCCAACTAGGTAGGTGGCCTCCATCACAGAACCAAACCTCAATAGCGCAGGTTCCTTTCTGGGTGTCTACAGGTTGCACAAGTATTTCAGAATTCACAGTACTCTTTCAAATCCTAAGGAAACAATGGCCATAAATATGAGCTTACTTGCTTTTCTTGTCTCCTTAGCAATTTACCAAGTCGATTAAAATTTAAGTACTTAAATTCGTGAAATCAAATGAAGAAATTCACCGATCCTTAAAACCAGCCTAAGGTTGTATTTCTTTAACCTCATTTAAATTGGAAACCTTTCTGAAATGCAGGAAAGGTAAAGAGATGTTGATTTTTGTTTAGGTTGATAGTCTTGGTGCCTAGCGCAGGGCTTGACTGAGCTTTTTGTATATAGTGATTTAAGTGAATAAATGAATGCAGAGAGAGAGAGAGAGAGAGAGAGCGTGCAAGCGAGAGAGAGTGTGCGAGTGTGTGAGCGTGCAGAAACAGTGTGGGCAGGAATATACCACCACCAGAACACACGGAGAGAATGAGAGAGAAACAGGCAACTTCATTTCTGCAAACAAGTGTAGAAATGGAGTCATTCTTGTTGGGCTAATAAGCAAGCATGTGTGTTTAGGGGTGTGGAAAAAGTAGCCTCTGGTAAGAGTTCAGGGAATAGTTGAAAATATTTGCAGAATTGTCTTATGCATGTATTACAGTTAATGACCTCTAAATAATCATCTAGCATACGTTAATCTTGTGATCATTATCATTAACACATAATGGTTACACATGTAGAAAATTCCCTAAAAACCCTAATTTTCCTTGGTCTTGTTTGTTAAAACATATCAATTGCTACATCCTCCACACTTTCCACTGAAAATAGAATACTATAGAATATGTCATTTCTCATTGTTCCTAGAGAATGAATAACTGTGTGAGATATTTCTAATATAAGTAGGAAAGAAAGACACTTGAAAGCAAACACCAAAAGGCGAATGGTGGTTGTGAGTTAGAATCATATGCATTTTTCCTCTCTGTTTTTACAATCCTGGGTAATGTATTATTTTAAAGTAATATGTTACTTTAATAATACAAAAAATAAATATATTTAAAAATCCTCCAGTATGGTCCTAATCAGAGCTCCTGAATGTCACTCTTACGGCATATTTTTGGCAGCTAAACAGTCTGCTCCATGGGGAAGTCCACTGAGTGTCTTGTAAATGGTGGGATCAAACTCCTTTTGAAAGAGAAGATCTGATGAACTGGTGCCTCTCACAGAGAACCACTAGCTATTCCACAACATTCTGCTCTGCCATGTGCCAAGAAATTTATTACTGGAACTTGCTTTCTTAGGAAAGCATTTATTTACACACCAGATCTAACTAACTCTACCATAACTGCAACCACAGGCCCTTTTTGAGTTTATCAATAAACTCTTCCCCTAGCCTGGCCTCTTTCCACCCTGCTGGCAGCCCAATTGATTATGACAAGAGTGGAAAGATATGGAGCTTGAAAATTCATCCATGCCGGTAGTCAAAACAGTTTTCAAAATAAGAGAATTTTATTAGTATGATTTTATGATGATAATAAAATTAATTGATTTTTATGGTTTTGCATTACAAAAGATAATATTATTGGTACCCACCTCTACTGAGAACACAAAAATATGGTCCTTGTGTAAATTGTGTCCATTAACTTCATTAGAATGTCAGTGGAAATAATCATTCATGTTGGAAAAGTTCCCTCCTCCATTTCAGACAAGGGGTCACAGGTTCACCCAGCAAAACAGCCTGTACAATTGGTACTGAAATTATAACTTTTAACAGGCATCTATTTTATAGACAGAAGAAAACTTTAATGTCTCCATATTAACCTGAACTGTGCCCTTTGAAGTGTTTTAGAAAGGCCTGCATCTGAAAATAGGAACGCTGAGGAATCTAGGACTGACTACTTAATATGTAAATTATGTTCTCTCTTGTATTACCTATAATGACTGCTGACTCGTATTAATGAGCTGGTGATACATTAAGAAACAACAGTGCCCTTTCAAAGCCATAGGTGGTAGCGGCAAGCTGATTTATGATCTAAGGCTTATCTTTCTCCATTATTCTCATCACTTGACAAGCATCTCCACCCCCCAACCCCCTCCATTGCTTCATCGCTAACACCTAAGCTGTTGGGATTTCTTTTCCTCCACACAGACAGCACTATTTGCTGCTTTGTAAAAGTATCGCCCCAACCCAGTGATCCAGAAGTGGAGCTCAGCCATTCTGCTCAATAAAGATAACAGCTCCTGGCCTGGGTCCTATCTCAAAGCTCTCTAACCCAGTCATAAACGGTTGAGCTTCAGAATCTTCATTCAGCTGCAGTTGTGCACTTGTCCAGCAGCACCGATAAACCTCGAGCAGGAGGTACTCTGATGGCCAAACAGAGCAGCTCGTGGTTTTTGACAAAATCTAGATTGCTGTGACTTTTTATTACGAATAAAAGTACAAATATTGAATCCTCCTCACATGTCCATCAGGCATATATATATCTATGGCAAACCCGGGAGTCATAGTTTAGCCATAATATCATTTAGAAATTGACCACACAGGAGGGTTTTGGAGTGGTGGGTGCAGGTACCTGCTGCAGTTTTACACATGAGCCCCTTTTCATCTCCTTTGCTCTCTTTCAGGGGGGGAATTTTTAAGAATAACCCAGTGGTTTAGTTTCCTGTATACCATATGCTCTCATAATTCCACAGGTCCCGTTTTGCTTTTGGCATTATCGTGTTTAGATTAAATTAGAATATAAGGTTTAGCTCCAAACCATACCTCTTGGCCCTTCCTTGATTAGTTTAGATTGTGCTCTGGCTCAGCAGTAAGAGGTGAGGTCAGCTGTGCCGCTGGCCAGGGAAGCACTGCTCAGGCCAGCTTCCCTTTCTCTCGCCAGCTCTCATTTATATTCCAGAGCTGTTCTAATAAGGATGCTACGAAGCAGTTCTATCCGTCCATGGCTAAATAAACCTTAAATGAAATCTTTCAGCGTGGACGCAAAGTGCTTCATTATCAGCATGCATTTTAAGCAAATACCAATAGTGCTTTGTTAAAGATGTACTCTCTGAGATCGTTAATGTTCTGCTGTAAAAATGTAGCTCTTCCTGATGGTCCAATACAGTCTGGTTTTATGATTAGGTTTAGATGGAACACTGAGTAAATGGAGGGGAAGGTGGCTTCTGCATGGTAAAACAGGAGAGCCCTGCAGTGTTTTATCCTGTCCTGAGGTGGAACTGGTTCAGAGTGGCATCCGCCATTTCAGGTTGCCTTATTGCTGGACGATCTCTTATCTTTTCTTAGGGACCTCTGGTGGGAGGAAGAATGTAATCCCACAGCCTTCTTTGGTCCTTTGTTTGATGACTTTTCTGTTCAGAGTGAGTAAAAAATTTGCTAGGAGCCGAGAAGAAATCAGGGTGGGCAAAATGAGAAAAACAAACAAACATGTGGTCCTGAGTTACTCCTCTCATATCTTTTTTGTTTCAGTCACATGGCTCCTAGGGAAACAGAGTTTGCTGATGGCCAAGACCATCAACTAAGAGTAATTAATCACACCCAAAGGCATTGGGGTCCCATACTATTTTCCCTCCACCAGTAGTTTCAAAGATACAACTTTCTTTTCTTTTTCTTTTCTTTTTTTTTTGAGAAATTTTAATTTATTTACTCAGCACATTGAACTATAGATTTGGATGTTTACTTGTGATGAACTAATTAAAAAATTTTGAACCACTTTATTGAAGTATGACTGACACTCAAAAAAGCTGTGTATATTTAATGTATACAACTCAATGAGTTGGGGATAAGTATATATATGTGAAACCAGCATACCATCAAGGCCATAGACATATCCATCATCTCCCAATGTTTCCTCTTGTTGTTGTTATTATTATTATTATTATTATTATTTGTGTGTGAGAACACCGAACATAAGATTTACCCTCATAGAAAACTTTAGCATACAATATAGTATTGTTAGCTATAGGTGCTGTGCTCTATAGTATAGATCTCTAGAACTTTTTTTATCTTGCATAACCGAAACTTTATACCTTTTGGCTATCACCTCCCTATTTTCTCCTCCCCCCAGTCCCTGTCAACCACATTTGTACTCTCTGCTTCTGTGAGTTTGACTATTTTAGATTCCGTGTGTGAACTCATACAGTATTTGTCTTTCTGTGTCTGACTTATTTTACTTAGCATAATGTCCTGTAGGTCCATCCATGTTGTGATAATTGGCAGGATTTCCTTCTGTTTTAATTCTGAATAATATTTTGTTGCATATTTATACCACATTTTCTTTATCCATTCATCTGTCGAAGGATATTTAAGTTGTTATTATATCTTGCCTGTTGTGAATAATGCTGTAATGGACATGGGAGGGAAAATATTTCTCTGAGATCCTGATTGCAGTCCCTTTGTATAAATATCCAGAAGTGGGATTCCTGGATCACATGGGAGTTCTGATTTTAATTTTTTGAGAAACCTCCGTACCGTTTTCCATAATGACTGTATCAACTTACATTCCCTTCAACAATATGCCAGAGTTCCCTTTTCTCCACTCCATATCCTCACAAACACTTGTTATCTTTAAATTTTTATTTATTTTTGTTTCTTTGTTTTGAAAAGGGCCATTGTAACATGTGTGAGGTGATGTCTCATTGTGGTTTTGATTTTCATATCCTTGATAATTACTGATGTTGAGCACCTTTTCATATACCTATTGGCCATTCGTATGTCTTCTTTGGAGAAAGTGACTGAACTAAATCTTAATCATTTCTAATTTCTCTTACAATCTTGCAGGTGTAAAATTGTTTAAAGAAGAGGATGTTATTTATCTATACTGACACCTACAAAATTGACATTTGCACCTTTGACTATTTAAGAACTGTGACTGACAGTCTATGATGTGTAGTAGTTATTCAGCAATTTAACAAGCAGTTTAACAATTATTAAATTCCTTTTCTGTGCTAACCATCGGTCTGGAAGGTAGGGATAGAAGAGTAAAAAGAAAAAATAATATAGGAGGTTCCAGTTCTTTTGCAACTTAACATTTTAGTAACAAATCATTCCGATGAAGCATAAGTTTGAGTCACACTGTTTACAAGGCTCTTGGTTGAAGCGATTCACTAAGATGCAGAAGCAGAGCTCTTTGCTTGGACACCTGTCCTCCCAAGATTTTGCTGTTTTCTTTTAATTATTATGAAATAATAAGTAGCTCTGTTGAAGTATCGTTGTAGTATTGTTGGGCAATCTGAAGATTATTGAAAGTGTCCAGGTGCGACCTTTGTGAATCTACTGAATTCGAGCCCACATTTAACATTTTGTTTTAAGGATAAAAGTTATTTGGGGAAAACACTCAGCTAGTATTATATAGTAAATATTATTTTTTCAAGTATTAAATATCTTCTTTCCACACCGCACGCCCCACCCGCCCCCACACACACAAACTTCAAAACTCAGAGCCTTAAGCAGGCTGAGTTTTCTAGTACTAAGAAAGATTTGATTCAGAGTTATTTGACAGTCAAAACTATCCTATCTCTGGGCTGATTATCTGTGTTTTGTGGCAAATCTTACCTTATAGATAAACCTATTTTAGATAAGTGTTGTTTAATAGACTCTATAAACTCGGTATTCTTTGTATACATTGAAGTAATTTGCTACTCAAATTTTTCTTTTGAATTCTTATCTATCTCTCTTTTCCATCCAGTTCCTCCACTATTCATCTTGATCTCCTCAGAAGTTCTATAGCAGAAATGAGATAGGAGTAAAAGAGTGTCAGCATAAAAGAGAGGAGAATGCATCAGCATATTGTGGTTTGCAAGAAATAACTGAGTGGTAAGGCAGGGGAAGAAATATATTTTAGAGAGAATCAAGGTAAAGGAACCAGATCATTTCCTTGTTTTAAAATCAAGTTTTTCACAGTGTGGCACCATTTTCTATTGTTTCTGTTATTGTTTGTTTTGATTGAGTTAATGGAATATCAAATGGAACACATTGAAGTATAACATTATTTTAGTATTGCCTCTCTTTTAGATCATTTATCCTTTGGCCTCCCCTATAAATGTTAAAAACAAATTCAGTGGACAGTGCTATTACCATGAACAGGCAGATGCCCATTAAATCCATTCCATAATGCACCTGTGGAAACTGAGCCACAGAGAACTTAAGTAACTTGTTCAAGTCACAGAAAGAGTGAGTGGCACAGTGGAGATTTGAACCCAGGTATCCTAACTTCGGTGCCTATGCTTTTGAAGTCGATATACTGTCTCTTAAGTATTGTAAACTTTTAAATATATATTTATGAGTGCTTTGGAAACACCTTGAATGTTTGTAAAACTGTAGATTTTTGGGTCCCATTTTCATGGATTCTGATTCAGTTGGCCAGGGAGGGATATCAGAAAACTATTTTTAACAATAGTTCTAAGTCATTCTAATCAGCATGGTTCATGGATCATTCTTTGAAAGCAATGGTTTATAGTAATGGGAAGAAGTATAGTAAAGTTGTTTAGGGCAAAGGCTCAGAAATTGAATAGCTTGGGCTGGTATTTTAACTCCTAAGGCTCCGAGCATGTTGCTTAAACTCAGTTTTCTAACTTTTACAAGGGAGGGTGAGGATAAGGGGTTTTTGTGACGATTTAGTCCCTCAACCAGTATAAAATGTTATGCATAGTGCTGGCAAATAGTAAGCTCTCAATTTGTGTTAGTTATTATTAGTGCAGCATGAGTAGCTCATAATTAATTCTAGTGTTGTATATGTAGATACCTCAAAAAATATAACAAAAATGTTTTCTTCTTTCATTCGATCATATCATCAACAAATATTCTGACCTTTATGTATTTCTGACATTCCTTTATTCTCTCCTCACGCCGCCCCCCCCCCCCAAAAAAAAATCATTTCCCTGAAGTTTTCAACTTTAGTTTTTCAGTTCCTGGCTTTCTCTCTCCATTTGAAAGAACTGTTTTTCTGCCTTCTGTATCTCCCGCTGAGTTAACTTGATTGTGTAGCACTAAATTGGGTCAGTTGGGGGAAAAAAGGTGTGGGTGGGAGAAGATAAAAGGCTTTTAAGGAAATCTGAGATTAAATTCTCACCAACTAGTGGAGTGTCATCCAGGTCTTTGTTCTCTGTGTCTTCTTTTGTGCTAGTGTGGTTACATGACATAAAGGTGATTATTTAAGTAATGCTATTTTACTCCTCTTAGCATAATCACTGTTCTTTCATTTCTTTCCAGTGATGACAGACGAGCCCCTCAGAGACTATTCAGAAGCTATTGTAGAAGGGAACCAAGAATGAACCAGTATATCTTGATAAAAGGAATGCTGACTGAACTGTATGGGGGAGGATATAGACTTTATCGATATCATTCTAATAATCAACTAGGAAGATCAAATACCATATTGTGTAGCTAGAAGCTTAGTCTCCCATTAAGATAGAAGAATGAAGAAATTTAGAACAGAACATGAAAATGGGGAGCACTTCCCTGTGGCCCATCACATGGTCCTGAATGGTCCACTGAGTCCTTGACCTTAGGATCCCCTTGAGATGAAGAAGAAATATGTGAGGATGACTTGAGACCCAGAAGAAAAGGAATATTAATTGTCTTATTCCCTGTACTATCTGGAGCTGCTAAAAAGATATGTGAGTTCCCAACCTAGTTTTAGCAACTTTAATTCAGACTGCTGGGTCCCAAGATACCTGGTTTCTATCTTGTCCTCTTGGCAATGTTCTGGAGGGTCCAGATTCCCCCTAATCCCTGCTTTTTGGGGTCAGATTGTTTCTCAAAGCCTAGTGGGTGATGTAGTTATCTGTTGCCTATCTTAGAGTTCTTGTGAAGAAAGAAAATGTTGGAAACTCCCTGAACTATCTTCATTTCCTAGTATTACTGTGTCTAGATACTTTTATCTCTCAAAGAAACAAAGGAAATGCCACAAACTGATTTGCAGCAGTTTGATTTAATCCCTGTTTCTACTCACAATCATAGATAAATTAAATGGTACTGAAATGTGTGGAACAAATATATATCATATGCTGTTTAAACATGAGCAATATGACATATAAAAAACAGGAGAATCAAAGAACTAAAACTAATTATATAAAGTAATTTATATGAATTTGCATAGTGTTTACATGATTATTATATATGTAATACTACCATATACTTTCCCAAAAAGACTAACAAAACTTTCTGAGATGATGAAAATATTCTATATCTGTGCTGTCAAACAGAGTAGCCAATTAGTCACATGTGGCTGTTGAAGTCTTGAAATGTTGCTTGTGTGATTGAGAAATGGAATTTTTAATTGTATTAATTTCTTATAAATTTTAATTTAAATAACCACGTGTAGCTAGTGATTTCAGTGTTGTTCAATGCAAGTTTAGAATGGCATGATCTGAATAAGGGGGAAGAAGACCCACTTTTGGATAGGAGAGAGTCTACTTGGAAATAGCCTCCTCATTTGTAAAGAAAACATCTGCTCTATGTTTGTGCTTGTTTACTGAGAAAAAAACAAAGGATTGAAAATGTAGAAAAGAAAACTTGTTTTTTCTTTGTCAGTGATTTTTTGTATCTATATTTGGTTAAAAGAGATTATAAATAAAACAGGGATATACTAATACATAGTTCATATATAACAAATACAAATTTTATTAAGTATTGGAACATTTTTAAAAGTTTTTATCGTTTTTTATTTTAAACTAGTACTTTAGAAAAGATAAGGGGTAGAAGTGTATTCCATTAAAAATTTTTCGAATATCATCTTATTTGAAAGAGAGATAAAAGTAGAGCCCTATCTTCAAAAGGGAGGTTGTCTTTGAACTGGGACTAATCTGATACTTCTAGACAGGTTTTCTATGGTAGGATGAAAAATGTTTCTCCAAAGATGTCTGTGTTCTAATCCTCAGAAACTGAATATGTTAGGTTACATAGCAAAGGGGAATTATGGTTGCCAGTGGAATTCAAATCGCTAATTCTTTGACCTTAAAACAAGATTATTCTGGAGTGTCTGTGTGAGACCAATGGAATCATGAGGGTGCTTGAAAATGGAAATGGGGGCAGCAGAAAGTCAGAATCAGAAAATAAACATTACAGAATTATAGTTAGAGAGATACAGTGTAACTTTATTTTTAAATTATGGTAAAAAACACATAATATAAAATTTACCATCTTAACCATTTAAATGAATACAGTACAGTAGCGTTAACTATACATATGTTGTTGTGTAACAGATGTCTAGAAGTTTCCATGTTGCGAAACTGAAACTCTATACCCATTGAATATCTTCCTTTTCCCCATCCCCCTGGTAACTACCATTTTACTTTCTGAATTTCACTACTTTAGATTTCTGATATAAATGGAGTCATGCAGTATTTATCTTTTTGTGACTGGTTGCTTTTATTTAACATAATGCCTTTAAGGTTCATTCACGTTATAGCACATGACAGGATTTCCTCCTTTTTAAAGGTTGAATAATATTCCATTGCATGTATATACCACATTTTTTTATTCATCTATGGGTGGACATTTAGGTAGTTCATATCTCTTGGCTATTGTGAACAATACTGTAATGAACATGGGAGTGCTACTATGTTTTTGAGATCCTGTTTTCAGTTCTTTGGGAGATATATCCCAAAATGGGATTGCTGGATCTTATGGCAATTCTATTTTTAGTTGTTTGAGGAAACTCCATACTGTTTTCCATAGCAACTGTGCCACTTTATGTTCCCACCAACAGTGCACAAGTGTTCTAATTTCTCCATATCCTTATCAACACTTGTTATTTATTTATTTATTTTTATAGTGGCCATTCTAATGGATGTGGGTTGATGTCTCATTACGGTTTTAATTTGCGTTTCCTTGATGGTTAAGGATCTTTTCATATGCTTGTTGGCCATTTGTATATCTTCTTTGGGGAAAAGTCTGTTTAAGTTCTTTGCATGTTTTTTAATGGGATTATTTGTTTTTTTTTGGTTGTCGAATTATAGTTATTCTTTAATGTATTCTATATATTAACTCATTTTCAGTTAATGGTTTATAGATATTTTCTCTCATTCCATAGGTTGCCTTTTACTCTGTAGATTGTTTCTTTTACTACACATAAATTTTTTAAGTTTTATACAATCCTATTTATCGATTTTTGCTTTTGTTGCAGATTCCTTTGGGATCATACCCAAGAAAATACCACCTAATCTTATGTCATGAAGATTTTCTCTTATTTTTTTTCTTCTAGGAGTTTTATAGTTTCAGGCCTTATGTTTATGTTTTTAATCCATTTTGAGTTAGTTTTTGCGTATGATGTAAGGTAAGGGTGCAAGTTGATCCGTTAGCATGTGTATATCCAGCTTTCCCACATTTATTGAAGAGCCTGTTCTCTCTCCATTGTACAGCCTCTGCACTCTTGTTAAAGATCATTTGACCACATGCATGAAGGTTTAATTTTGGGTTCTCTATTCTGTTCTGTTGGTCTACATGTCTTCTTTATGCAAGTACTGTACTTTTTGATTAATTCAGATGTTATGAACTATTTGTGTCTCCCCCTACCCACCACATTCATATATTGAGGCCTTAACCTCTAATGTGACTATATTTGGAGACAGAACCTGTGAGGAGGTGATAAAGTCTGTGAGGAGATAATAAAGATAAAGGAGGGACCCTAATTTTATAGGACTGGTGTTGGAGGAGGTCACAGAGAGGAAGTTACCACTGATTGGCTCTCAAGCTGAACCAGGGCAATCAAAGGCTCCTCACCTCTTTTTCTGTCCTTGGAATGTATATTCTGCTCACCGTTCCCACAATGGGAACTATTTTCAAGGATGCAGCCTTGGAAGAACAGTGTGTTGTTGAGACTATCCGGATGGTCACATGACTGACCCTAGTTAGCATCTCTATATAAACTTTTAAGATTCTGGAATGTGGGTGCAGAGATCTACTCTTCTCATGACTGCCTAAGACAAGCCTTGTGGTGGCACCTACAGACTGTAGGGAGGGAGTGGGGGAAATTCCCATTGATGCTTGGTATACAGATGGGTACAATTGGGGCGACCCACACCCATGGACTATAGTTACTATTCCGTTTGACACTGACACGATCTGGATGGAAACAGGAATGAACTACAGTAGCCAGTGCACTAAACTCTGAGTATTTTGGCTGATGATTACTAATGAGCCTTGGCTGTTACCCTTTGTACTGACAGTTGGGCTACTCTAAAAGGATTAACCCTATTGCTTGGACAGTGGGAAATCGAGGTGGGGATGATCATGAATAAGCCCTTATGGGGTTAGGATATGTGGAAAGATGTTTGGGTTCACCTGCAAAAGCCTGAGGCAGTCCTTACTGTCTTCCATATTCTAGCTCATAAGGTGCTGACACCCTCTGACAATCAGGAAGCTGATGTTCTAGCTGGGGTAAGAGCCCTACTAAGGATGCCAGATTGCCCTTGAAATACAGTGATTTGGTCAATGTAGTAATAATAAGTCTCATGTGTTCTAAACAATGCCCAAGGCACTGCCAAAGGAGTCTGGGCCATCCACCTGAATACCCAATCAGTGAAGGATTGGAAAATTGATTGTATTGGCCCCCTCCTTCTGAGGAAAGGTACTAAAAATACCTTGGTTTGTATGCACACCACATCTGGCCTAACTCAGGCTTTCCTCTGTTGCTCTATCATGGATCAACTTACTATGCTGCCGAGAACAGCAAGTCTCATCCTACCTGGAAAGGCATTATCTACTGAATTTGCAATGGAATATCCTACGGGGATGGGATTACTTCAAACCCCTGGGTGAAGGAGAGCTACTCAGTCTCCTGGGATCCTGTTTTCCTGCTGCATGCCAGACCTGTGGAAACACACTCTGTTCGGAATGAACACACAGCATTGAAAGAGGGGAGCAGGTGAGGATCCTGGTCTGGCATATCCTGCCCTTAGTCCATCTCCTCGCACCAGGCAGTGCTGCCTCCCCTGGCTCGCATGTATGGTATGCACAACCAGGTCAAATGCCTAAAGATGCAGCCACATTAACAACATGTTATAAGTGTAATTTTTACAGATGGGGAAGACATTCTCATACAAGTCTCTACTAAATATCTGTTCTTTTGACCTTTGACTTCTGCTGTTCCGATCATGGGATGGGCATCTGATGGGAATACTTTTCTACTGTGGACCCACTCATATACCTGACAAAGAAATCAATTCTGTTGACATGTGGGTAGCCACCCTATTTAATTTCATCAGGACTGCTGTGTGAGTAGCACCACCCCCAGATGGGGACAGGGAGGCCCTAAAGGAGTATATTAAGGAAGAACAAGCTAGGACTAGTACTCTTATTTCATCTAATATTACTAGTACTGATCCAGAAACCTGGCCTATAGCACACATAGAAGCCCTTACTAAATTTACCCAGCAAGCTTTAAATGATAGCCAGCAAAGCCTGTCTTTACTGAAGACTGAAATGTGTTTAATGAGGAAAGCTAGCTGTCTTTCAAAATAGAATGACATTGGTCATAATTACTGCCTCTCAAGGAAGCACCTTGCTATTATCCAAATAGAGTGCTGTGTGTTTATACCTTGGAATGTAAGCTCTGACTATTGTTCCCACAGTGAGAGCTGTTTACAAGGACCCAGCCTTGCAAGAATAAGGTGTTATTGAGACCATCTCTATGGTATATGTGACTGAACACAGTTAAGGCTTCCATGTAAACTTTTAAGATTCTGGCAGGTAGGTGCAGAGATCTCTTCTTCTTACTGTCACCCAAGACGAACCCTTGTAAGTGCCTTTGCTTGTTAAAACTACCGTCTACCAATCTGGAGTAGTCTTTCTTTTTCTTCTCTTTCCTTGCTTTGCATGTATGGGTCCAGTTTCAGATTTCACCCAGGAAGCTCCTGAGATTTGAAGCAATAGCTAGTGCCTTAGAAGAAGGAGAAGAAACTGCAGAGCTTTTTCTCTCCACATGTGCACAAAGAAGAGGTCATGTGAACATGCAGGGAGATAGCTGCCATCTGCCAACCACAAAGAGAGCTCACAACAGGAACTGAATTGGCTGGTATCTTGATATGAGACTTCCCAACCTCCAGAACCATAAGACATCACTTTCTGTTGTTTACGCCACCCAATCTGTAGTATTTTGTTATAGCACTTATAACAGACTAAGAAAGTAGTTTTGTCATATGTTTTGAAATCAGAAAGTGTGAGGCCTCCAGCTTTTTTTCCTTCTCAAAATCATTTTGTTTTTTTAGCTTTTAGATTAATTTTAGCATGTATTTTTTTTTTTTTTTAAATTTCTGCAATAAATGCCATTGGGAATTTGATCAAGGTTGCATTTATTCTGTAGATTGCCTTGGGTAGTATGGACATTTTAATAATATTAAATTTTCTAGTCTTTGAATAAGGATATCTTTCCATTTATTTGTGTTTTTAATTTCTTTCAGCAATGTTTTGTGTTTTACAGTACAAGTATTTCACCTCTTTGATTAGGTTCATCTCTAAGTATTTTATTCTTTAGATGCTGTTTCAAATGGGATTGTTGTCTTAATTTTTTTTGGATTCTTTGTTATTACTGTATAGAAATGAAACTTTTTGCATGCCAGTTTTGTATCCTACGACTTTGTTGAATTTGCTTATTAATTCTTACAATTCTTTTTAAATGTGGAATCTCTAGGGTTTTCTGTATATAAGATTATATCATCTACAAATAGAGATAATTTTACTTCTTCCTTTCCAATTTGGATGCCTTTTATTTCCTTTTCTTGACTAACTTCGAGTTCTAAGTTGAATAGAAGTGATGAAAGTGGATATCCTTGCCTTGTTTCTGATTTTAGAGGAAAAGCCTTCAGTTTTTTACCATTGGATATGATATTTTCTGTGGACTTTTTACATATGGCCTTCATTATATTAAGGAAATTTTCTTCTATTCCTAGTTTGTTGAGTGTTTTTATCATGAAAGGGTACAACATTGCTGGATATTAGATAGAAAAGGGCCATGAACCAAGGAATATGAGTAGCCTCTAGAATCTAGTCTAGTGTCTCCATAAAGAAATGTAGCCCTGGGCTGAAACTTTTATTTCAGCCCAGTGAGACCCACGTTGAACTTCTAACTTACAGAACTATATTATTTGCATTGTATTCTATATTATTTGCATTGTTTTAAGCCACCAATGTTGGGGTAGTTTGTTACATCAGCAATAGAAAACTAATACATTATACCTATTTCTATATTGGGAGTTTTCTGCAAATGGGCAGACTCACATAAAGTAGCAACATCAAGTATTAGTCTTTTACAGTTTGTGAAGCACCATATATATACATGCACCTACCATTTATTCAGCCAAGTAATGTTTAATCTTGCTTGTTCTGGTCTTTTCCTAGAGTTTGGGGAAATTACGCAAATAAACAATATTTATTTCTTACCAGACACTTTGAGGTGGCTAATTTTATCCCCCTTTCCAAATAAAAAAAGTAGTGAGATTTTGATAAATGAAGTGACTTGCCCAAGGTAACACAAATGACCTCACTATATTCTCAGGGCTATCGCCACTAGAAATTCTTAGAAAAATAGCCGATTACATTTAGTTTGAGATCTGTTCTGATGTAACTTGAAATTCCATTGTTATTTCCTATCTGTTATATGAACATAAGAAGCCATTTAGGCTTTTAGCATCTGTGTGTTCTGTGAAATGAGAAATAAATATTTAAGTGAATAGTCCAAGTGTAGTGAGATACAGGTATAGCTCCTTGACATGTTTTGGAGGAAATGTTTATAAATATATGCTATGATTGCACCTATTCTTTTAGACCTCAAGATATTCAGGGCTATATATGTATTGCTTTAAATGAGCATGAAATCTATCAAATAACATTTAGTAAGTAGTGGTATTGGTGGTATTAAATGCATGAAATACTCATACTATCAGATAGACTATGGCCATAAAAATCCTGACCTTAAGTATCGTCTACTTATTTCATTTGCTGAAAAGTTATCTAACATCATTACAATTCTACAGATGTTTTGCAGATGTCTTTAAGGATATATTTCTGCAGCTTGTTATTAACTTCTGTGCACTATGTCAGATTTCCATAGCATATTAATTAGAACATTGTGGAATTATAAATAAATGTTTGTAGCAATCGAGATGAAGAGCAGAACTATAAAAATGATTATGAAATCTAATTAACATTTTAACAGTAAAAAGCTTAACGCCTTAATAATACAAGAGAACAGTCTTAATTGGTAGATAAAATGATGAATTCTCAAGTGGGCTTCAGAGTGGATGAAACACTGCTATCAGTATTTAATGGGATATGTCAGATTTTACCACTATTTAAAAGAATGCAAATAAAAGTTACCATAGAAATCACCTTGACAGAAAACTGCACAAAATGCAACACAAACTATCCCTCAAGCAGCCTTGCAGGAGATGTTATGATGTCTAACCATAGTCTTTTCATGTTATCATTTGATAATGGGAGGAAATGACAGCATGTATGTGTGTGAATGTGCATGTATGCCCAATATAACTTGGAAATTATAAGAACAGTATGAAAATTCTAGAGGCAGAAATATTCTTTTTTTTAATATCATAATTTCTCTTTGATAAAGCTACAAATGCTAAAGTTACGTATAGCTTTAACAAAGCATTCATCATAGCCATGCTACTATAAAGACAAAGCAACCTAGTAGATGCTCATAGTATTTGAATTTAATATCCTATTTTATATTTCAGTGATTATCTTCTTTTGTATCATGGCTCTGTGATATTTAAGCATCACGTTTTAACAGACTGGTCTTGCACCAGTTAGACCAGTTGCCTTTCCAGAGGCAAGCTTCTGCTGTCATTGAAAAAAAGCATTTTTTTAATCCTTGAAAAAAATACACGTTTTCCTTTAACTATTCTGCAATTACAATATAAGCTCAAAGCTTAAAAAAAATCACATGTATTTTACAGAAATTTTTAGTAAAAGGAGATAATATTGTAAATTCTCCTGCTTATTAAAAATAGGTGTTGTAAAAAAAATTAAAAAAAAATTTGTTGCTGAACCAAAGGGGTGGAAAAACAATTATAGACATATAAATGTAAAAAAAAAAAAAATTTTAATGATTATCTTAAAAGGTAATGAGAAAAGTCTGACACTTTTTTTCTTCAAACAATTTATGTATGTTCGAATTGGATGAATATTATTTTTAATAACAAACATAAGCATTATTCAATAAATAAACAAGAATCTTAGTGTTCCCACTTTACAACCAGTTAAGGGATACAGATAAATGAAAAGAAAAATGAAAATATTTAAGAGAAAAGATGAAATGGGTAATAGAGGAAAAGAGAAGTTGATTGAAGGAGAGTTATAAAGAGATACAGGAATCCTTTGAACAGAGAGGCAGAGCTAGTAAGGTATGGGAGGAGTGGAAACAGAGGGAGGCAAAGATTTTTTTCTCTAAAACTTCTCTTGAAAATATTTTATAGATACAAAAGAAAAGGGTTCACGTCCCTCAGAGGCATTTAAAATGTAGGTAGAGAAGATTCAGAAAAAGAAATGTCCTGTTTCTTGTTAAACTTATAGCACTTTATTTCTTTCTCTTATGTCGCTTGTATCAGGCCTTAGGTTTTATTGTTAAAAGTGTACCCAATCAGACTCCCCCACTGATCTATAAACTCCTAATTCATTTTTTAATCTCCACAGTTCAAAGCTTCTAATCACAAAAGATTGAAAGACATAAAGAGGATAAACAAAGAGAAACTGACAAACCTATAAACATAGAAGGAGGTTTAATATACAATTCCTGAAACACAGAACAAATAGCCAGAAACATTAAAGAAAGAAAGAATTGGGGGTTTAAATAATCTATTGAAAGTTTGGTTGAATAAATACATATAAAAGCTTGTATCCAGTATAAAAAATGAACATTATTTTAAAGTACACACAAATTATTTTACAAATTTACTCGTGTAAGACTGTAATGGAAATCTCAACACATTAAAAAATATCAACATCATACAGACATTTTCAATCACAACGTAATAATATTTTTGAAATCAGAAAAATTAAGTAATTTTCCCTTTCTGCCTTCCTGCATGATGACTTGTGGGTAGAGTACACTTACAATTTGTGAGTTAAAGAGGCAATTAATTAGAAATCAGAAAATATTTAGAACTGAACAAATATTAAAGCACTATGTATTTAAACTTAGAAGATGCAGTTAAAGTGGATGTTAGGGACCAATTTACATTCTAAATTTCATTAATTGAACAAAATAAGTATTTTGAAAATATGAAGTCATTGTTTAAATCAAATAAAAAGAACAACAGAGAAAAATAATTTAGAAGGAAGAAAATTAAAGAGATAGAAGCAGAAGTTAATTAAATAGAAAAAAGACACAAAATAAAAATCATTAACAAAATTAAAGTTTCCTGAAAAAAATGATGAAATAAATAAGCTTCTATGAAATTTGATACAAAAAGATGAACAGGATAGGTCCAAATAAAGAATATTATCTGTGAAAAAGGAGCTATAAGTCCAAATATAAAATATAAATAGAGATTAAATAATTACAAGGATATCCATTAAGAAAATTTATGCCTATATATCTCAAAACTCAGAAGAAATATAAAAATATTTAAGAAAAATATAAACAAACTAATAATGATTCAATAAGAAATAAGAAAAAAATAAGAAAAAAGTATTAAAGATTTTTGTTAAAAACTCCTACTTACCTACCCAAAACACCAGGCCCAGATAGTGTTTTGGAAGGTAGTTGTTTATTATTATTATGTAAGTCTAGAAATATTTTATAGAAATGTCTCAGATTATATTACAAGAGGAAAGCTACCAAACACATTTCATGATAATAGTTTTATTTTGTTACTGAAATCGAAAGAGAAGATTGAAAAAATAAGTAAATTTTGCTTATGAAACTAGGCATAAACACTGAAAATCACATATTAATAAAGAGAATCCAGTAATATACCAAAAATAATGTGTCATGATCAGATAGGCATCTTTCTCTCTCCTATATATGTATATATTTAAACCATGAGATGTCAATGAAATTTTAGAGGCACAAAAACAAATGTATGAATGGTTACTGACAACAGATTTGAGAAAGCAGAAATGTAAGCCTACAAGGAGGAAAACCAAGAAAAAGCAAGGTAATTCAAGGAGACAGACCTTAAAACATTCCATAAATTGTGAGCATCAGATACTTGTGAAGTCAGGAAAATTGGCTCAAAAATCTATTTAAGAAGCAAAACCAAAGGTCACCTCTTCTGCCCCACTCAGCCATAACCACTATCCTTCCTTCACCATAGTGGAAGATGGGAGGTTTGCTTGTACAGTGGTTGAACCAGAGGTAATCTCCACTCGTAGATACAAGACCTGGCTGGGATATTAGGGACAATAACGAAAACGGAACTGAGTGTGAGAATCTTAGCTCCTCTCTTCCTCTTTTGCTCTGAGAATGCTGTCAGCCAGTTTATATTCCTCCACGTGGATGATGGAAAGATTCATTGCCTGATCAGTGTGTGTGTGTGTGTGTGTGTGTGTGTGTGTGTGTGTGTGCTTACTATATGCCATAGTCTATATCTAATATAATTTTTATCTGGAAAAGGATGAAGCAAGAAGTCTATAGATTAGATAATCTTGTTTATGACAAAGTGTAGGAGGTAATCAAAATAATAAGTATGAGGTCATTTATTCATTTATTCTTTCAACAAACAAATATTGAACAATACTACATTCAAACCTATGCCTGGCATTGCTTTTATAAAAGTTGATTGACATGACCTTAGAAGACAGAGAAAATTGAGTAATCGTTGACCCTGTTATTATATTTATGGGAATTGGTTAAAATATATATTTTAGGAAAATATTACCCATGACCCAACATTACTTGCTTCTATTAAGGGACAGTGTAAAGTGATAGTTGAGTTGAACTGTCATGTAGTTTTGTGATTTTTAACTAATGAATTAGAAATTAAGTCATTTATTCTTATATAACTGTACCTATTTTTGAATCCAAAGAATTGTGATGGTTTTTAACATTAATACCTTTTATTTAAGGTGAAATAACACTGCTTAGAATTCAAAATGAGTCATGACTATGATATCATTGGCTTCTTACAACAAGCCTTTGAGGTGGTTATGGCAAATGGCATCATCTTTATTTGCAGATATTAAAACAGTTACAGGGCACCTTTTAGCGTTAGACTTGAAACTGAGAACCTCAGGTCAAGGTCTTGTCTCTGCTACAGCTAGCATTGTGAGTGAGCTTGGGTGAGCACTTATTGTGTCTGGACCTCAGTATTCTTATCTATCAAATAAGAGGTTTAAAACTGAGTTTTTCATAGCACTCTTATTTCTGTAATCTGAGAATGAAGACTTCACTAGTGAGAAATTGTACCCAAATTAGTGCCCAAACTATCACTTAAAAATGTTTTTTAAAGTTTTAAAGTTCTATAGTTACTTTAATTATTTCATCTCCATCCTTCCCTGTCTCCTCCCCTGCCTCCCTTTTAATCTTCCTCTTTCCTTTCTTTTACAACCAATGGATTGTCTGAAGCTCCATCCTATCTTAGCATTGGATCTCATCCACACTTGTCAAAGAGTTCACGACAAAAGTGATTTATATATTTATATCATCAATATTACTCTCTCTACTGAAACTTTATCAATAGCATACAAATATGTTATATCTTCCATTAGGAAGAACCTTTTCCTCCTCAGTCACCTCAACCATTACATCATTACTTACTCCTGAACCCTTACTCCTAAAAACGTGTTGTCTCTTCTTGCTGCCTTCATTTAAGTTCTATTGCAATTAGATCAGGTTTTTATCCACACCACACCACTGAAAGAGCTTTTATCAAGTTTATTCCTAACTGCTAAATAGCATTCTCTAATGAGAATGAGTCTACCAGCTGAACATTCCACAACTGAGCATTCTTCCCCCTTAAAATGCTCTCAGCAATAGGTTTCTGGGATTCATCTCTCTCTCTTGTTCTCTGTCCTGACTGGCTGCTTTTATTCATCCTCCTATACTGGATCATCTTCTCCCTAAACTTAATTAGTGAGAGCACTTCAGCCTGTGTCCTTGAACCTCTTGTCTTTTCTAGCAAAGCTCATTCCCTACGTACCTTATTCAAATTCATTCCTCCTCTCTTAGTCTGCTTGGGCTGCTATAATAAAACACCATATTTGGGGGGCCTGGGAGAAAGCAGTGAAAGGTTAAAGAAATACAATTCTGTAGTCGATAGATGGTCACAGGGATGGGAAGCACGGCATAGGGAATACAGCCAGCATTAATGTAACAGCTAGATGTAGAGCCAGAGGAGAAAAAGAGCAATCGGGGGATCGTTTCATAAACTGTATAAATGTCTAACCAATGTATTGTATACTTGAAAGTAATAATGAAACAACAACAGCAAAACACACCATAAACTGGGTGGCTTAAACAACAGCCCTTTACTTCTCACTGTTCTGGCGTCTGGGAAGTCCAAGATCAAGATGCCAGCAGATTTGGTTCCTGGTGAGGATCCTCTTCCTGGCTGCAGATAGTTCCCTTCTTGTTGTGTCTTTATTAATCTTATCTTGGTAACCCCACCCTTTTGACCCTATTTAAACCTATCATCTCTCTAAGGTCCCACTTCCTAACACCTTCACACTGAGAGTTAAAGGCTTCAACTTTTGCATGGGGAGGGGTGGATACAAACCTTCAGTACATAACAGTGACCATATGTATATAGCCAGTCTATATTCCTGTCTTTAACTTCCTATTTGACATCTCCAAGGGGGTTCCTGACCTCCTACTTATCCAACCTCTCCAACCCTCACATTCTCCACCTGCCTGAGCCACAGTAGATCTCTTTGAGGATGCCAAGCATGCCTCTGCTGTTTTGTTCATTGCTTGGTCTTGTGCGCTTTGAAGAATGCCTAGCACATAACAGGAGCTCAATAAATATTTGTTTAAAGGAAGAATGAATGGATAAAGCATTGGATGATTATATGATCAATAGGGGAAAGGACGATAAGTTATTTGAGAACATGGAGCGTGGCATAGTAGAATCACAGCTCGTTGTAGTTGAAAGGGAACTACAAGCTGATGGTCAAGTTGAATCTCTTTACTTTGAATATTGAGAACTCAGAAAGTTTAGAAAACTAGTTCAAGATGAAATAGCTAGAAGCAGAGATAGTTCTAATTTGCAGGTGCCTGAGAACCTCATTCTAGTATTCTTTCTATATATCATGCTAGACTTTGGACTGTTCTTTTGGCTGCTGATAGTATAACTTTATCGAGGTCTCTATAACTGAGTTAAAAATCCATTAATATAAATTTTCATTGAGCTGACAAGAATGTAATATACAATAACTATATAATCTTCAGATTGTCTTAGACTTTGTCTTACTCACAATACCTATCTTTTTTTCTCTACTTTTATCTGATTTACTATATCTAATGGCTCTGGCCCTTTCCCCTTCTCACTGTACTACAATATCTATTTCTTCTATCATTTTTTCTTCTATCATTTTTTTCTATTTATTCTATCATTTTTTATCATGACGACTTTATGAATCTGTATCTTGAATTCAGATCTTTTTTCTAAGCTCCAGACTTGCGTTATAGACATTTATGCTCAAATATTCATCACGAATTGAAAATATTTCAAACTAAATCTCATCATCTCTTGCTTCTGTTCATCCCTCTAACAATCCCATTCTTCTTTCTGCCTTTTATGGCCCATGGATGGTCCCAACACCGATTAAGTCAGTAAAGCAGCTCTGTGGGAATCACTCCTGAATTTTTTCCCTTGCCCTTCTCCTATGTTGAATTCATTGCCAAATCTGGATGTTCTATAAACCTCTCTCCAACTGCTCTCTCCTTTTTTTCTATCTCAAGCCCCACATTCCCTGAATCAGTTTCTCATGTCTCTTCCTTTTATCATTGCAGTAAGTCTCTGTCTAGCATACCTTCCTCTAGTGTGCCACAGTGTTGCCACATCTTTTTATAAAAGAAATCTTGTTATGCCTCTCCCCTGCTTAGAATTCTTAAACAATTCCCTATTGCTTCCAAGAATAAAATCTTGAAGTCTTAACATGACACAGAATGCCCTTTTTGATCTGATTCCTGCTAACCTTTCTAGGCCCACCTCCTTGCTTTTTCAGTCTTATCTTTTTTCCAGAAATATTGAAACTTTAAGGTGTCTGGTTATGCCATGTACACCCACCCCATCTTGGATTTTGCTTGACTGCTCTGAACACCCCTTCTTCTTACAAGGTAGAAGTTGTCTCTTCTGAGGAGCCTCTGTGATCTGCCTCTTCTCCCCTAGACTGGATCCGAGGCTGCTATTCAGTGTTTTTATTCTGCTGGTCCAG
>NW_006494612.1:1440721-1473760 GCF_000325575.1 Pteropus alecto | reverse complement strand
CTTTTCCATTAGACTGTAAGACCTCTGAGTTCTGGGCTGTGTCTATATCTCTTATTTATTCAGCATTTAGAAGGATACCTGGCACATGGTGATTGCATGAAGGACTGAATGAGAGGTCTGCAGAAAAGCATCTTGTTATATGTGTCCTGTCATTCAGCATATTTGACGATAATGAGTATGAGAGCCCTTCATTTCACCTTTAACTTGCCTTAACTTTAGCCTAGCCCCACTCACAGTGCTTCCCTGGTTTTGATTGTAATAACTACAATCAAATTATAGTTGTCATTTTTATGGCACTCAAATTTTATATAACAGTTGGAGATACGTTTTTAAATTCAACTCCCCTGAACCAAACGAAACTTGTGAAATAATTATGATCACCTTTCTACTAATGAAAGTACAGCTAAATAGAGAGAAAAACTGACTTGTCTAAGGTCACACACATGGGAAATCACAAACTGGGAATTTGAACCTAGTTCTTTTGGATCTTTGTTAAGCATCTTGCAAGCATCTCTCTTAGGGTCTATGCATTTTATTTACATTATTTACAGTTTTAAAAATTCTTCCTCTAGAATTTTTCTAGACTCCTCAGTGGTCTAGAAAAAAACATTCTAGAGAAAATCTTATACTACCTCAGAGTTTAGAAACAGAAGGAGAACTGAGCATGCTTTTATACAAAATGTTTGCATTAAAAGGGAGAAAAAGTAAAAGATGAGAGAAAAAAGATAACATATAAAAGGGAATTATTTTTGATTTAAGGGATGCATGTGTTCAAGTTTGAATTGCAAATTCAATTAACTGAAACTTATGAGTATTAAAATTTCATCACCTTGTATTTTTTTTTCCAATTTGATTTTCTCAAGTTTCTTATTTTATCAGACAGAACAAAAAAATTGTTACTCGAATATAGCTACTCTCATAATATTTTAGAACGACAATAAATTGAGCAGCAGAAATCACATAAGAAATCTTGTTCTTATGAGACCGTTTTTAGGATAGATTTACAGGCTCTAAAAATTATTCAAGCTTCACCTATAAACAAATGTTTGAGCCTTTGATGTGTTTTCAGTTGTTCAAAAGGTTAAGTCAACATCCTGTATTATTTCTGCATTTCTTTATTTTTATTTTTTTTTATGGTTGGTGTTGCCACTTAGGACCCGATATCTAACCACAAGGCAGGGCAAAAGGCTTGCGGCCACTGCTACAATCAATGCTAATGTTGCTCTTTAGCCAGCTAGAAATTGGACTTGGTATTTCTCTGGAGTCTGAAATCCTTGGGTCATAACACTAACATCTCCCAGCACACAGTGCAATCTTATTTAACCTTGCTTCTGGGCATTGTACATTTTAGAACTATTTCACTTTCCTGAACAGGTCTCCAACTGACTTATGTTGTGAGTATGAAGTTCTTTTTCTCATGTAAAAGAAAATATATTTGGAAAAGCAAGAAATAAGTCAATAAGAATTAGATATATGCACATACATTGAAATAAATGGTTCCGAGACCTTAATTTGTTAAAGATGCAAATGGCTAAGTATGAATTGTTGCTATGGATAATTGAGTTTCAAATGTGCTTAATAAATTATAGGTGCAATTTTATAATTTGAAGTTTTTACTTTTAATTACTGACAAGTAATCATTATTGTAGAGTAAAAATGAATTTATGGAAATCTTTATTGTATAGGAACAGCTTCAGTGGTTCTCTCCTGCATTGAAAAAAGCACCTTTGACTGGCATCTCCAGCTGACTTCGGGGATAGAGTAAATATTTGTATATTAACTGTAACAGTGAATAGCTGATGAGTTAACAAATGTTCCTGGTGAGTCAGATCTTCTCAGTGGCTCCTCCCACCAGCATTTCTGGTTTTTATCTAGTAGTGGTAGTTCATTTAGTTAACATAAAAAGCATTTGGATCTTTTTTCTAAAAAGGAGTATATCAATCTGAAAGATCATTTGAGAATATACTTTCAAGAGCACCTACATTACACATGAAGATTTTCTAATACTTGTTTCTATGGTTGCTAACACCCAGAAATTTTCATATGTATTAGCTGTATTTTGATGCAGTAATTATCTGCTAGAGAAGTCCTGACTGAACTGCAGCCATTTCAAAGTTTGGGGAACCAGAAGTTGAATCAGAGTCATAGTATTATCCAGTGGCTGTAGGATGGGAGTGCATATTAACATTCCATTTGTAGGATTTACTCATTTAATAAGGACTTTTTAAATCATATATAGTGGATTTCAGGGTTTTATTGGCTCAGCATTTGCTCTGATAGGCGTTCAGTGCATGAGTCCACTCCCTTGACTACATAAGGACATGGTTGACCCAAATTGAGACAGTTAGAATCTCCCTCATGTAGGGATTGAGCTTGAGAAAGGTAAGGAACGATGGACAGTGGTGGGAATCGAGTCACTTGATAGTAACATTTCCGTGAATCCCTTCCACAGAAGCCTCTGGAGTTGCCCTGATACTTCCCTTTCTTGAAGCAAGACAAAGGCTTTTTTTTTTCCCTTTTCTTATTTTCTTAAGATAACTGGAATCTGTTTCTTTTGCCTGAAAATGAAGAATCTAAACTGGTGTAACTGGTTAAAGGCTAATGAAGAACCTTAATTTTCACATAATTGTGAAGTATTTTAATTCACAAGAGATATTAACTTGCTAAAAGTTATTACTGTGAGGAACAGCTACTCATAGAATTGATTGTAAACAAACTTGTGAAATAGGCTGAATTTATCCTGGAATTTTCTGTCTCATCTTTCTGGACCCTTTATTCTCCTCCTCCTCCTCCTGCCATGCCCCTCAAAAAGTTTTTACTTTTGAAGCCACGAGTGTAGAATGACTCTACACTACTAATTTCCTAGTTTGGGTTTATTTCTATTGTATTGCCGTAATTACTAATAACACCTCTCTTAACTCTCCAAAGTCTCTCAGTTTATGGCCACCTAACTTAAATATTTTTAATATCCTTAATAAGTCAGGTAAAGAAAGACAAATACAAGACAAAGGCAAATATAATCTCATTTTATATGACATCTAAAAAGACAAAACAAAACCAAGTTATAGAAACAGAACAGATTCATAGTTGCCAGAGGTGGGAATGGAGGGATGGGAGTGTGGGGGTAAACAGAATGGGTGAAGGGAGTCAAAAGGTACAACCTTACAGTTATAAAATAAATAAGTCACAGGATGTAATGTAT
This sequence comes from Pteropus alecto, assembly GCF_000325575.1. Classification (NCBI taxonomy): domain Eukaryota; kingdom Metazoa; phylum Chordata; class Mammalia; order Chiroptera; family Pteropodidae; genus Pteropus; species Pteropus alecto. The sequence continues at coordinate 1,470,558 of NW_006494612.1, read as the reverse complement.
AGCATGGTGACTACAATTAATAATATTGTATTGAATATTCAAAGGTTCCTAAGAGAGTAGATCTTAAAAGTTCTTATTACAAGAAAAAATATTCCATGACTGTGTATGGTGAGGAATGTTAACTAGACTTATTGTGGTGATCGTTTTGCAATAAATGCATATATTGAATCGTTATGTTGTATAATGAAACTAACATTATATCTCGGTTATACCTCAATTAAAAAAGAAAGAAAGAAAACAATATACTGTTCAATGGGAATAAAGTTTCAGTTATATAAGATGACTTAGTTATAGAGATGTGTTGTACAGCAGTTTATCTATAGTTATGATACTATATCGTGCGCTTACAAATCTGTTAAGAGGGTAGATCTCACATGAAGTGTTCTTACCACTAAAAAAGAAAAGAAAAGAAAAGAAAATGGCAGGCATTCAGAAATATTTATTTTCTTCTCCTGACTGTTCCTTCTGCCACCTATACCGTTTTTTCTTTCAGTCATCTTTTCTCCATTTTATTTATATTTCTAATCACCAAGATTATTTATTATTGTCACATTATTTATGACACAAACAGCTGCTGTTTTATACATACTTTATTGGCCCTTTAATCTTCTCTTACTTGTACCTTGAAAAATACTTGGAGAAAGCCAAATATCCTTTTCATCCAGTTCAAATATCTTGGCTATAGAATATTACCAGCAAAAACACCACTTTACCCCATGCACACTGCAGAAAAATCAGAGTCCCCAATTACAACCAGGCTCTAATACTGCTAGTTGACCTTTCTGATGTACAAAGGAAACTTCCTCCATCACGTTCTTCCACAGCTGTGTCATACCCTTACTTTTCTTCTCGACCCCAACCTGCCACCCCTCTCCTGTACTCACAGATGGTTTCATCAATTCCTTCTTCACAGAGAAGATGGAGACCGGCAGGCAGAAACTGTGTATATATCACTTTGCACCAAAACGTGTACCCAGTGTTGCTATATCTAAACTCATCTCCAATACCCTTCTTTCCCATGGACTTGGAGAAAAGGAAATTTCATTTTCGAGTTCCATTTCTTTATTCAAAAACCTTGTTCCTTCTAGTATTTTTTCTCTCCTGCGTCTACCATCTTTCCCTTATTATGGCTTTTTCTTTTTAGCATAGTTTTGCATTTTAATACTCCCAGGTCCCAAATTACAGCCATTCCAGAAAACGCATAATTCTCCAATGTCTTTAAATCACATCTCTAAGCCTTTTCTGCAAAGTCTCCCTCCCTTCCCCCCACCCCATTCTTCTTTTCCCTAAGTTCATTCTTATTTGAAAGTCTTCATTCTGGCCTTCTCTTGCTCCTCTAAGAAAAATTTCCACTCCCAACCCTGCCTTTCTTCATTGAGTATTGCCACTCAGCACTCTCCCATGCCATAGGCAAACATCAACCTGTGGTTTGCTAGTCTACCTTTCCCATTATAATGGGAATATTTTGAGAACAAGGGCTGCCATTCATCTCTCCATGTCTAACAGTCTAGTCCAGAGCAGCGTTCTTCACCACTATAATACACAGAATCAGTTTCATGAAATATTTCCCCATGCACTCACCTCAGCAACCTAAAATACATGATTGCAAGACATTTCTATAGGATATTTTAGGATAAAAGTAGTTATTTCTCTCCCTTTGCTCCAAGATGAGTCACCGTCAAAACTAGCTATCTAAAACCATAAATCTGGTTATAATAATGAAGATAAGATCTGAGCCAAAGAGTAGAAATGAATTTGAACAGCAGAAAAGACAGATGAATAAAGTGGAGAACAGAAATGGTGACCGGAACCTTCAAGTATATGGGTTTTATGAAAGCTATGTTATACTTGAAGTTATCTAATGCTTTCCATGTGCCCAGGCATCCTGTATATTAACTCATTTAATCCTCATCACAACTCTATGATGTAGACACTGTCATTAAATGCATTTTACAAATGAAGAAATCAGTACTAAGGTTGATAAGTAACATGCACGGTTAGTAATTGGTGAGGCTGGGATTTGAGCTCAGGCAGGCCGACCCCACAGTCCTTGCTCACCCACACAGAACAATTGCAGGGTAATGAAAATTGTATGATCTGACAAATGATTCAATTATTGAAATAGCTAAAAATATATTTAAAATGAGCCACTTTTTTACTGAAATCTGTGAGGAGTACTTTTATCCCATTGTAAATTGGTCTTATTTCCTTTGTTTGAAATTTTTCTGTACTAGCATCAGTTATAAATATGTTAATATTTTTCCAGGATCCAGTAATAGTTTATTAAGAAATGTGACTTCAAAAACACAGAATGTCTACTTATCCAAACATAGAGTTCTGGGTATAAAAAAGAAAAAGCAAGAATTTTTTGAAAAATAGCATTCCCATATATAAAGGTTGGAACTGTTGCCCTTCTCTGAAAAGCATACATATTTGCTAACCTACCAAATAAATCTACCTGTTTCTACTCTGCTTTAGTGGTTTTTCTGTATTAAATGTAGACAAATAGAAGAATCACAGTACTTCCAAAATGCAGTACTTCTCAAACACTTAATCCTCCTGTGCAATTTCCTTTATAGAAGATGTCTGCCTTTAAACAGATTTGATGAGCTTTTTGATGTTTTGATTTCAAAAAGGGCTCTTGAATTTTGAATCACCTTACTCAGGAACAATGTTTTCTTGGTGTGCCTTCCATTTCTCTTCTATATGGGGAAATTATACACATTTTTACTAAGTCATCGGTTCCTACTTGAAATTCTACCTTCAGTTTCATGCATGCATGGCTATATAAAAATGGGATACGTTTTATATGCTTCAGGAACTATGCAGTGAAAGCAGGATCCAGCAGAGATTTGGCTATATCTGACAAATGCCAACTGTCAGATTTTCCCTTCTCCAGTGTTTGACATGATAGAATCCCTTACAAACATGTCGATTCAGGCCAGCATGCTGCATACTAAATTATGAAAATAGTGTTCACATGTTAGCATTGAAAAAAGTGGACTCATTCTGTGGTATTGCTCTGAAGCGAATCCTTGGTGATGAGACAAGAAAAGAAGACTATCCATCAATTATCTCAATATTTTGAAGGCTGTAGCATAGGGTGGATATTTGACTCTTGCTGTGGGATGGCAGGTTTGCTGTGATTGTGTAGATCTAATTCTATGATTTTGGTTTTGATGACAGATGTTATAGGAATAATATTCAACTTTGTATGTGTTCTAATATCCTTGTGGTGAAAATGACTATATGTAGAATTGTGTTTGTACTTGTTAATTGAAGCTGCTGTGCTTTGTACTTTATTTCAGAGCATCATGCCTGACCAGACAAAGAGGAATAACAATTATTTTTAGCAAATATGGGACTGGCTTGCAGTATTCTTGGCATGTGAGGAGCTTCTAAACACACAGGGAGGGGAAATCAGGGGTCACAGGAAAGATTTTCACTTGTAGGATATCCTTGTCATTTCTGGAAACTAATAATGTTTTACATGTTTTTTATTCCAACCCTTTATGCACAATACATGGGCTTTAAATGTGGAGTTAAGTAAAGTGGACATGTCTGTGACAATTGCAAGATCTACTCTCATTCTCTCATTTTTTCTGTTTCAACAATTTAACCATTTTAAACCCTTATCATAAGTACAATTGAAGATTTTACTTTCCAGTTATACATCAGGCTAGAAATCATTAGAAGAAAAAAAAAATGCTTCAACATATACCCAGTGGAAGGTGTCTCAGCGACATATGAAAACAGAAGGATAGTCCATAGGGAGTGAATATTCAGGAGCAAATGTCCAGGCAACTCAAACAACCACACTGCTCTCTTTTTTAAAAATTAGCCATGGGAAATGAATTTAGCAGACAATCTTCTGTCCAAATCCTCCCAAATATCACTTCAAGATTAATCTTTTAAATATATTTTAATTATGTCTCTAGACTGATAAAACAATGAAATGGCCTCCATGTCTAAAGGACAATGGCCATGTGTCATACTGATATTAAAGGTCTTTATTAAACAGGCTGGTGAATTGCCTAGATAGACTCTCTAGGTCTTAGCTTTGGGTTTCTACTAAAAAACACCTGCAATTATGGTGTCTATCCAGCTGGAGAACTTCTTATTCATTGTTATTAATTGCTAACATTTTCAAGCAGTTATTATGTGCCAGCTATTGCACTGAGTGCTTTATATGCATGATCTCATTTATTTATCACAATAACACTGTGTGGTAGGTTTTATTATTTCCCCAATGTTGAGACACAGAGGTGTGTCTGTGTGAAACTTCCCCAAGATTGGAGAGCACAAATTTAATGCGTCCAGTCTGACTTTAGAGTTAAGAGTGATCAAACCACTAAACTGTTTTTTTTCTCTTTCCATTTTGCTTTTTATTTTCTATACAATATTTTTTTGGATTCTGCCTTAGATTAACCTCTCAGGCTTGCTACCTTGGTTGCTCTGTTCGTATGACTTTCTGTCTGGTTTTACACCTGAGCCCTGTCTGACATCAAAATTGGCTTCATATTTCCTACTCCTTAAACCATCCCATGTTCCCAGATCCAGTCTGACCTTCACTTCCTGCTGGGGGTGCCCTCTCTGCCAGTATCTTGAAGAAGAATTATATTAAGTGATTTCCGCATCATCATATTCGTTGACTTTTTCTTCCACTTGCCTAGAGGTTTGGGAAGTATATCCTTAACCTTCAATTGAACAAATTACACTTCTGTGGCATTTGGAAAGTAGCATTATTCTTTATATATGGCAAAATGTCCCTTTTCTGAAATTTCATGGGACGTGTTTGTACCACTCACATAAAACCTGTTTATTGCCTTGTTTGTGGTCATTTTTGTATGTTTTTTTTCCTACTAGGCGGTAAACTTTGGGGAATTGGCGCTATAGCATTTGCCACGTATTCCTCTAGGCATAAAAGAGATATTTTTATGGCAGGAATTCTAAGTGGCCTCTTTATGTGTCTGCAAGCTCTTCTTTCATTTGTCCCCTAAACTTGGGCACTCTGAAAAGTTCTGACCTTTCATTCTTTCTCTTTGCTTTCCATTCTTTCTTTTTAGAAATCCCACCCACTCCTATTGCTTGTTATTGTTGTTAGGTGGATGATTCTGAAATCTGAGCCCTCTCCCAGAACCTGTCATGCAGTACCTTGCTTTTATTTGTCAGATGACTGTTTCTACCTCAACCTCATATTTTTGTAACCAATCTTATAGTCTCTGCATATATACCTCTTCCCTTTACCCCAAACCTTCTCCTTTTGACCCTACCTATTTTTATCAATGCTCTTACAAGTATATCAGATAACTGGTCTCCAATTTCAGTAGGATTTTATGTCTCCCCATCTTTCTAATATTGAATGACAACAATAACAATAATTAATGCTTATTGTACTAATAGTATGTACTAGACAGTGTTCTAAGGTTTTACATGGATTATTTCATTTAAATACTTAAATATTATGTAATATCTAGTCATTTCTCCCACTTTATGTACAGAGACCTCATCAGTCACACAGACCAGTTGATTCTTTGGTCACAAACTCTTTCTTACCCATCTTTTCAGTCAATAGGATTAGCAACAATAGTTTATTTTGGAATTGCCCCAGTCATGAACTGGTCTTTCTTCCTTTAGACCTTCTTCCCCTTAACAATGTATTCTGCATACTTGCAGAGGGTTATTCTTTCTAAAATATTGATGTGACCATGTTACTTTCTGACCCCAAGACCTTTTGTGATCTCTCTTATTTTGCGTATTGTAGTCCAAAAATTTTCCCTTATATTCAAAGCCACCATTTATATTTCCCAACTTATTCTTCACTGTCACACCACAAAAGCTATAGGCAAACTAATTTCTTTTAATATTTTTTCAATTTTCAAAGTTATTTCTTTCCTCCTCTCTGCTTTGCTTATTTTGTTCTTAGAATATGAAGATCACTCATCTCCCTCTTCCTCACTCCCATCTCATCTCTGCCTATATAAATTTTATATCACATCGAGACTGGGTTTGAATGCTACTTTGTACTTTAAGTACCTAGAGAAAAGGAATGTCCCTTTTCTGAAATTTCATGGGATATTTGTTTGTACTACTTACATAAAACCTGTTTATTGCCTTGTTTGTGGTCATTTTTGTATGTTTCTTTCCTACTACGCTGTAAACTTTTGGGGGGATTGGGGCTATAGCATTCACCACGTATTTCTATAGGTATAAAAGAGATATTTTAATGGCAGGAATCCTTAGAAAATATTTAACTGTAGGAATGAATGAAGAATCCCCTTTACGATGTATCTATCTCTTGGTTCATAATTTTTTTGGGGAGAGACATAGTTTCTATCTATAATCTGGTAAAATTGAGAATTTTTAGCTGGAAAAAAGAACTACACATAGAGGCAAGGTTTAATATAAACTTCAGTGCATTCCTAGATCTCCTAAAGCCAATTCAGGTTAAGAAATCTTGAATTTCCTCCATCCAGATATTTTATGATCTGCAGGTAGGCGGTATAACAGTAGAGGCCACCAAAGCTGGGAGGAGTCCTTTCATATTTCCGTGCCCAGATTTCCAAACTATGAACCACACTGTCTGTCTATCTCAATGGGATGTGAAATAATAATAGAGAAATACATCTGGAAGTGTTTATTGGCACAGAATTCAAAATTCAGGATACATGGCAGGTAGGGTAATGTACTGGGGATATGCAAAATTATAAAGACAAAAATATAAATCATTCTTAACCCATGAGGCTATATATACTTTTTATATTCCAATCAAGAGAACTTCAGTCATGTATATATAGCACATTTTTATATAGATAGACATATGTAGAAGGGATTTCTGTCCTCTCAGGCCTCATAAATTAACATAAACATACTGATTTAAAATAAAATATAAGAACACAACAGCAGACTTGTTAACAGTAGTAGTACTTTGCTCAGAGTTGTGTCTATAGAAGATAGATCATTGAGAGAGAGAGAGAGAGAGAGAGAGACGGTCAGTCTATGTTCCTTAGGTTTTTGGATCAGTCTGCAAATAAAGATCTTAACTAATGAAAATTTTTATGATGTGATGGAGCCCACTGGAAATGGGCTAAAACCATTAATTCATTACACAAAGTTCTCTGCGGCTACTTTTATATAGGAACACCTTTGCTCTCTAATGAGCTTATATGCATAAGAGAGAGTTAATGTCACTTTCCTAGTCACTGGAGCAATCTATCCCACTGTGACATCTTTCTCGTGAACCATGACATTCCGAAAAAGTGATTGTAATTCTTCTATTATTTCACAGATTGTTCTGTCAAGTACTTTCCAGGATGTGTGTGTGTGTGTGTGTGTGTGTGTGTGTGTGTGTGTGTATATATATATATAGATAGAAAAATAGATAGATAGACAGATAGATGATAGACAGACAGAAGACAGAGACGAACAAATTAATATATATGTGTATATATATATATACAGGCTTCTTCCCTGAAATTGTAAACTCTTCAGATGCTATGATAATGGACTTGAAAGTCATCTATGAGCTGGTGATTCTATTAATATGGATAATGAGTATTCTAATGTCTAGTTATAGTGTTTTTAGTGATTGTATCTTTTCACACTTCTGGCAAAATGAAACATTCTCATTAGAGAACTGACCTCTGACCCAATCCCCAAAGAAATAACAAGTATCTTTAGAAACTTTTATTTAAAGATAGAAAATGTGGGATAATAGAGTGGTAGTAGATGTAATCAAACCACACAGTTTCAATTAGACTTTAGAAAAAGAACATGAATTAGTAATGAATTTTATTTTATTTTAGAAGAAATACTATATAAACTTACCTACACTTTTAGATCTACATAAATACTTGGCCTGCTGTTTTGATATTTCATTCTATCATTTGTAATTAAGTTGCAGGTCTTTTTGTCTTGAGAAACATAGTTCGTCTCTGTCTTCTGTCTGTCTATCATCTATCTGTCTATCTATCTATTTTTCTATCTATCTATCTATTTATCATCTATCTATCTATCATTTATCTCATTGATCTGTCTGTCCTACATATTATAGATAATTTCGAATATCTATATGCACCATTTTCTTATGGTAAAATTAATATTAAAAGCACTTAAACGATAATATTCAATTACATTTCAATTAGATAACAATTATTATAATTTTAACCATGTTACAAAAAGTGAAAGTGTGTATGTTAGTTATTCCTATTGTCCTTGTTTCATTTCTGTTAATTTTGGGATTTCCATTTGTGTTGAAGTTGATTAGACATGACTGAAATTACATATTCAATTCTCCAACTTCCCAAATATAAAGAATAGAATGGTAAAAGATTTATTTCAAACAATATATCCCTTGATATAAACATGTGTTAGTCAGTTTTCTTGCTATGTTTTGCAATAGGTCTAATTCAAAAGCTTTTTAGAACAGAACATTGTGAATTTGACAGTAATTGTGACTGATTTTCATAATGCACTGATGTTAGCAGGTCAAATCTTATGCTGTTAGTTAAATTCTGGGAAAGAAATAAATTTGGCAATAATTGGAATTTTTTTTTCCTTGCTATCAAAGAAGACACTCCTTGTTATGCTTCACGTGTAATACACACATTGCTTTCTTTAGCATCACTTAAGGGTACTCTAATTTTTCTGTCAAATTTCAATCAACTTATTTTATCATTTTGTCACTTTCCATTTCAACCCCCATTTTGACCTTGAAATACTCATGCAAATTCAATGTGGAATTAAATGCAGGAAAAAAATTGTAACATTCTGTCTTTTATCTTTTTAAATTTTATTTTTAGATTACAGTTGACATTCAATATTATTTTATCTTAATTTCAAGTGTACAGAATAGTGGTTAGACATTTATATAATTTACGAGTGATCCTCCAATTAGTCTAGTACCCACCTTGGACTATACATAGATATTACACTATTATTGCCCTTTAAATTTTTTTTTTATTTTTTAAATTTTAATGAGTTTCAAGTAAACAGTACATTGGTTAGACATCTATATAGTTCATAAAACGATCCCCCCAATTGCTCCTTTCCTCCCCTGACCCTCCACTTAGCCAGTGTATGAATGCTAATTTCATTCCCTATACCGTGCTCCCCGTCCCTGTGACCGTCCATTGGCTATTAATTTGTACTTCTTTAACCCTTCACCCCATTCTCCCAGCCTCCTAAACTCCGCTTCCCTCTATCTGTCACCAAATTGTCCACTATATTTGTGAGTCTGTTCTTTTTATTCCTTAGATTCCGCATTTAAGTGAAATCATATAGTGTTTATCTTTCTCTGACTTAAATATCTTTTAGGTCCATCAAAGCAGTATCTTTTTCCATCTCCTTCCTTTTCATATGTAGGGGTCTTGTTTTCTTATCCTTTCAGCCACTCTATCTTTTGGTTGGAGCACTTAATTCTTTTCCACTTAAGGTACTTATCGATAGGAATGTAGTTGTTACCATTCTTTATTTCTGTTTTTGATACATGTTTTTTCTTCTTAAAGGAGTCCCTCCAACATTTCCTGTAATTCTGGCTTGGTGGTGATAAATTCCTTGAGCTTATTTTGTCTGGGAAGCTCTTTATCTGTCCTTCAACTTTAAATGATAGCTTTGCTGGGTAAATTATTCTTGATTGAGTATCCTGGGTCTTCATCCTGTAGAATATTTTTTGCCAAGCCATTCTGTCCTGCATAGTTTCTTTCGAGAAATCAGCTGCCAGTCTTATGAGTGTTCCCTTATATGTAATTATTTGTTTTTCTCTTGCTGCTTTTAGTATTCTTTCCTTGTATTTAACCTTTGGCATTTTAATTATGATGTGTCTTGGTGTGGGCCTCTTTGGATTCCTGATTTTTGGAATTCTCTGAGCGTCTTCAGGTTTTATGTACATTTCCTTCACCAGGTTAGGGAAGTTTTCCATCATTATTTCTTCAAACAGCTGTTCAACATCTTGATTTTCTTCAGTTACGCCTATCAGATGAATATTTGGAACCTTAATAGTGTCCCATATACTCCTTAAATTATTTTTATAGTCTTGACATCTTTTTTCTTGCCATTCTGATTGAGTGTCCTGATTGGCTTTCCTGTCCTCTAGTTAGGGCATGTGATCCTCTTGTTTATTCACTTTGTTTACTCCTTTGTTTATTCCATTTAATATACTTCTCATCTCAGATAATACGTTCTCCATTTCAGACTGATCCTCATTTATAATTTCCATTTCCATTTTTATGTTTTTTATCTCTTTGTTGGAGTTCTCTATACTTCCCAAAAGTTCATTGAGTATCTTTATAACCAGTGTTTTGAACTCTGCATCTGTTAGATTACTTGACTTCATTTTATCTGGATCTCTGTTCTGTTCTCTCATATGGTTTCTGCTTCTTTGTCTTCCCATTTTGGCTGCCTTTCCATGTCTGTTTCTATGTACTAAGCAAAGCTCCTAAGTCTCCCAGTCTTATTAGTGTGGATTTGTGAAGTGGGTGTTCAGTGGCATAGTCCTGAGAGGATTTCAGCTGCAGGCCAAACTTAGCCTAAGCCTCTACTCCTCCGGGGCCACCTGTTAAGCAATCCCCAGATGCCTGCTTATAGTTGCCTCAAAAGGCCACAACAGAAACCGAGGCCAGCTGCCTCCTCCAGTTGGAGTCTCAGCAAGGAGTACCTGGCTTGCTGAGGATATACCTGGATGTGGCTTGGGTGGGGCCCGAGTTGCGGGAGGCGGGGTTTTAAGGAACCCTCTGGGCGGAGTAACCTCTGTTATCCAGTTTGATGACGTCACAGCTATGGTGGTGCAGTGTCTGACACACTGGGAGGCGGTGGGGCTCAACCGGGAACAATGGATACCACCAGTACTTCTGCACCGAGCAAGTCTCGCTTTAGCCCTCACTCTGACAGTGTCTCCCTGTAAGTCCCTGGTGCCCCCTGCGCACTTCCGAATGGGCACTGGTGCTCAGAGTGAGCAGGTCGGTCACTGTGAAAATCACTTGCACACGCAGCCCCTGCAACTGCCACAGCTTTCATCTCACTTAGCCACTTGGGACCGAGCAGCCCCGTGTCCTTGCCCCATCCTACCTTCTGCTGTTGCAGGGTGCTTTCTTGGATCTCTCCTTAGTTGTTTGGCTTGTTCACCTAGATTCCAGGCAATTTTTCCTTGCTGCTGTTTCTTGTTTCTTTCACAACTTTGATTTGGTCACCAGAGGGATGAACAGAGCCTCTATCATCTAGGCCATTTTTTTTCTTGTGATCTGCCCTTTTCTTTTTTAAGGAAGTGTTTTCCCCTATCCCAAGGACTGTGCCCAAAGCATGTTTTGTAGAGCAGTGCACAATAGGATATAGACATTGGATCTCAAAAAATAACCATTTGATGTTGCCCAGTGTTTTGTTTTAGTTATTAAGTAAATCATAGAAGGAAATACACATACTGTTTTGGTCTTCTGTAGGCCATTTAAATCATGTATGTGTTCTCAGTAAACTAAGAGGTTTAGAAGATTGAGGTATTAGAATTTAAATCAAATCCAAAAAAATAAATTTAGATTTGTGTATATTGGTCAATAAAATATAGTTCCTAAAAAAAATACTCTCTTCCTTACCCTATTGCCCCATTTTGTGCATGCTTAAGAGGGTGTAAAAGAGGTCACAACCTAGGCAGGCACAGCAGGGCAGGTAGAGTTGGTGCAATAGAGATATATGACAGGACTCTATTACAGTAAGTAATGCAATTCCACAAAGAACCTATGTGGAACATATTGCCTCTGCTACACATGTCAGAAAATGGACTTTGATCGATGGTGTCACAATACAAAACCACATATGAAAACTTTGTAATTATGACAGTGTAAAAGTGTCAGACTTGCTAATAGTGTTAGTGCTTTTTATAATTAACAAATGAGCAAAGCACATAAATTCTGTATGCTGCTCATGCCTTACAAATGTTTCTGGTTGCTGCCATCAGCATGTAAGTAAGCGGAAAGGCATGATGGGTCTGGTGATCATCACCTCTGAGAAGTAGAGGCATTCTTTGGTGAGTAATTATCTACAGATAACCATACCACCTGGAGTTGCCATATTGCTACTTTAAAAATTCATTAATGTAGGAGAAAAACATGTCCATTTGTGCCTGAAGAAGAAGTTATCAGTTTAGAATACCAAACAGTGATATCTCTAGCTGTGGTTTTTACACACGAGATCCTATAGAACACTCACTTATAAATCGAAATACTCTGTCATTTAAAAACTTCATAAACTTAAGGAAAAAAAATAGACTCAACAGACGTTCACAGCATTTCTGTAGAAGCATTTGCTGACAGTGAAAGTGGCAAAATTGCTAGGTTTTAGATTGTCTAGAGAAATGGTTTGCTTTGAAAGATGAATGATCTGATTTAGAAAAAGTTGGCTACAAATTCTGGTTTTTGAAAAAGTGAATTTGCAAATTTAAGTTAAAACATATGGGACTGTTTTGTTTGCTCACTTCTGTTTATTGCAAAACTGCTTTATAAAGGAAATTTAAAAAGAAGGAAAACCACACCTGTACAATTTTTTTCTCATAATTTTTTGCTGCCTTAGCCCACAGCAAGTTTTAAAAAATAATGAATACAATTTTGAAAAGAACCAATTATGATAGAAATGCTTACAAAGAATTTATACACTTTCTATAATTTAAAACAGTTTCTATAATTAAAAGTCTTTTATTGTAAATAAGTCTTTCTTTTCAAGATATATTTTGCCAAAGAATATGCTGAAATCACTATTTCAACATCTTATAGAAACAGCCATAGTCAGTCATCTTTATATTTCTGTGTGTGTGTGTGTGTCTGTATGTGTTTGTGTGAGTAAAGTTTTAGATGTACATAATTGCAAGAATTTTATATTTAAAGAAACTTTTACAGAGTCTATGAGGCTAGTGATATTATTCTTTGCATTGAAAAGATAGACTTTCTCCCCTTAGATGAAATTTAGATGTTGTTAAAGATTTGGATGTTTCATAAAAATTGGGAATTAACTCAGAGATCGGAAAACGATAATGCCTGCCATTTTCTTTTTAAACCAAATTATAAGCCACCTGCTTTGTTTTTATTATTTTTTCTCTATTCCTTTTAGTTTTAAATGTAAAACAAATAGTGATACAACATTTGGTTTAATCTTGAATTTCCAAGTTAAAATTAGTTAAATGCAGAAACATTTAAGCTTTGTGAGGCCTAAGAATGTGACTGTCTTGTTCACCATTTGTTTTTTTTTTTTTTGCCTCAAAATAGTAGAATTACATACTTTAGAGACCCTTGGCACTGAGAAAGATCACAACGTCTCATCTCCTATTCTTCACTATATGTAATTCATATTTCTAAAAAAGAAAAGTAAACCAAACTCAAAGGCACAAAACTTTAATAAATACTGAAATTAAATATTTCTATTTTTTAATACTTAGATTTTTCCAATGGCCAAATTATGGACAATTTCCTCAAAGATGAGCTTTACTCATTTTTAATTCCCCCTTTAGCTAATGTGTTTAATATTACTTAATTTGCCTTCATAAAATTCATCGGTGACCCTCAGTGCCTAGAGAAGTCCTGGAGACATACTTCAGTGCCAGCTGATATGGTGATAGAAAAAAGTGTATGACATCGACCTGTCTTCAATTAATTGGAGAGACAAAGCTTAAAAATAAAATAACATTTTAAAGGAATACCGCAAGAACTTATTTACAGAACAGCATTCATTTCCTTTTCACTCATTTGTTTATTCTTTTCTTATTTTTATTTTTTCTATTTCCAGTTTTATATTGTTCTGTACAGAGAGTTTGGAAAAAGGACATATAGAACCCATACAAGGAAGCAAATATAGGTGGCGAACAAATGATACAAAATAAATGAAAGAAAATATGCACTCCAAGGCCTAATAATATTTACATTTTCAGCATGAGCAGAGAGTAAAAAGTATCCCAACACAGCATCACAGCACTGATTTCCAGTTCTGACTTTGCTGACACTTTGTTCCAGTTCTGACACTTGAAACAAGATACTTAAGTTATCTGGCCCTCAATATTTCTATGAAATAATATGCTGGGTAGCAGGTTATGATTATACCTGTGGAGATCTTTGCTCTAGTGTTCTTTTTAGTCTGTCCTTTTTCCTCTTTGAAGTTAGTTCTCTCTTCCAGAAATGTCTTTCAGAAGCATTGGAAGTATCAACTTATGAGAAAATCTTCTAGAACATGACCAGTGAGAGAAGCCAGGGCTGGGCTATAGAATCTTTGAAGTGAGCTAGGTGAATGAGAGACTTCATGGCAGAGTTGACATCCAAACTGGGTCTTTTAATCAATCAATTTTCATTACATCTGTATGTAACATTTATTACATGCAGCACTTTGTGTAAGTAGTACATACAACACAATGTAGGAAACACAAACCAGAAAATACAAACCCAGACTTCATTTGCATCATGTGAATTTTCCAGAAAAGTGTAATTTATTTTTAAAAGATTGCCTCTGATTTTCTTAGTATCCGATCATTGATAACTTCATGATATTTTAAATAATTTATATTGTACTGGGAAAAATACAAAGTAATTTTCATTATCTAAATATAATAACATTTATTTTCTCTTAGATTATTGTTCATTCACAAATATGGACACTAATTTTATGTTGGGAGAAACGTTACTGCATGCAATAGAACGTACTGTCATTTCCAAAGTCCTGCTTTGCTTCAGACTTTTGGCTTATTGGCTTTTTCCTCTGATGCCAGTACTAACTTGAATGTGTTCTATGAAATGTCACATTGTACAAAAACCTGTTTTTTCCAGCTTTTGTGAAGATCATATAGTCCATGGGTTCTGCCTGACAAGTTTTTCCACACTGTACATCTCTGCTCATGGCGAAGAGTTCTGTCTTTAATGGGTATTACTACATTCTCTCAGTGACTGCTTTTTATTCGTTTTAAAGATAACAGCATGTGCATTAACACACACTGATGTTTCTGAAGGGCACTGTAATGAAAGATTATAAAACGTTTGCCTTCTTCCTGACCAAAGTGTGTCTTAGAGAGTGTGGGTGCCCTTAGTTTTGTGTCACCAAAAGAATAAGATCTGTTGACATTGTTACTTATCACTCAGCTTTATTCATTCTTAATGTCAGAATCATCCTGTTTGGTCAGTAAAGGTTGAGATCATGAGGTTAGATATGGCATAAAATTCAGGATACTCATATTAATAAAATATAGGATAATTTCTGTCATGCTAACCCAGAAATTATACCAAAGGGAAGAGGCAAGAAGCCCATGACTTAAGCACAGGTGTTTAATGGCCAACCACGGAATTAGGTTCACCTCACAACAGTGAAAAACTCTACCTGGAGAACTGAAAATTAACACAGAGCATAGGTCTTTATTATAATAATACCAATGATAGGAAAGGACAATTCTGATATTTTAACAAAATTAATTCAACTGCATCTGGCAAGCCATATCTTACAGAAGACTTTAGCATACATATTGGCAACAATTTAAAAAAAAAAAGCAAAAAATAATAAATAAAATAAAATAAAATCACTAGACCTGGCAAGATTGGAAAATTGAACCTCTACAGCATCCCTGATGGATAGTGAAACAAATTTTTCATAAAACTTTTCTTTCCAGGCAAGAGATATCACTGTTTTATCTTAGACATTAAAACCTGAGGGATCTTTCAGACCCTCAAATCTAGTTTCTATAATGGCTTATTTGTGCAATTACATCTAAAAATCTAAGTATAATGTATGAAATCATTGGCATCAATCAGATCCACGTGGAACATTAGGAAGTCTGTCTGCAAAGCATAGAGGCTTTCTTTTGGGGCCTGGAAATCTCATCTTAAGTGGATGATGTATGCAGCATGTAAGGAATAACTTCTGATGTCATGTATGGTGCTTCTGCAATGTGCTAGATGCTATCAGTAGTAAACTTGGTCAGTAATAACATGAATAAAACGCTTAAACTGTGAGCCCTTTCCTCAAGCTGTTCACAGTCTGATAACAGGATAACTTTCACTATCCTTCAACTAGATGGGACATCATCTGTGTAGGCAACAAAAACAGTACCAAGGTGGCATTATGGTGGGCTGAAAGTCTGGATCGAAGGGCTAACTAATGATTGTGGAAAACCTACATGACAGAAATTCATATAGTTCCTTTTTCATAGGTTTTATCATTTGATACTTTCAACATCTTAGTGAGAAAGGGTCAGGATCTTCAGGTACAAGTGTCAGAAATTCCAATACTCTTTTTCTTAGATTAAAAAAATAAAACAAGTTATTGGTTCACATACTTGAAAAACCCAGAGAGCAGGTCTGGATGCAGCTCTGGTTCTCCTCATATCTCAGCTTTGTTTTCCAAGACTTTGGTTTTAGGGCCAGGCTCCATATGAGGACTGCTGGTCCAAATTCAACGGAAAAGAGCATTTCCTTCCAGAAGCTCCAGACAAGTCCTTGAATTCCCTCTACTTACATGAGTCATGTGGTCATCCTGATCCTCACTCTGTTCTTCTCTTCTCTCTTCTTTCCTGTCCTCTCTTCTCACTCTATAGCTGTCTCTTGGTGATCACATCTACACCTATAACTTCACCACCTGCTTGCTCATGACTCCCAAGTCTACCTTTGGAGTTCATGTAGTGTTCCTGAACCACAGACCTAAATGTCAAACTGCCTAATGGAAATCTTTACTGAATGTCCTAGAGGTAACTAGATCTTTGAAGGCTATGTTGTATAGACTGTCACCAGTTTTATTTCAATAGTAGTTGGGAATAGTGGTATAGAAAACAAGAGAGAGATGAGTTGGAAAAGAGCGTAAGGTTAGGCACATTTGTTTAAGTGTACTTTCCCTTTTGCAAATTATTTATGATTTTTACATATTTATCCATTGGAGCTTTAGCGTTTTTCTGACTTTTATATTAGGTCTATGAATATTAATTATTTTAATCTTTTGTCATGTAAACTCTAAATATTTTTCTCATTTTTCTTTCAATAATATTTATGTAATTATTTCAGAGAACCACAATTTTTATATTTATGTATTATGTCGATCTTTTCCTTTATGATTTTATTCTATTGCTTTTAGACACATTTTAAAGACCTTACAGCATAATTATGTTATGGTAAAATTTGTATACAGTGAAATGATGAACTTTCGTATCTGAGTACTTTTGCTTAACAATGTTAATGCAGGTTTTTTTTATATTATTGTATGTATTAGAGGTTAGTTATTTTTACTGACAAATTATCTTTAACTATCAGAATATATCACATTTCTTTTGTATAAGTTTCTACTGATGAACATTTGAGTTGGTTCCAGTTTCTGATTATTGTAACACTGTTATACACAACTTATACAAATCGTGTGAGTGTGTGTGTCTGTGTGTGTATGTGTGCGTTCCTTTTGGATAAATTGCTGAGAGTGAAATTGCTGGGTCATAGTATATGTTTAATGTAATAAACTGACAAATCGTTTTCCAATGTGATTGAACCATTTTATACTCCCATCAACAGTATATGAGAATTCTAGTTATTCTTCATCCTCACACACATCTATTGACAGATTTTTTTCTCATTTTAGTCATTCTAGTGTAAGAAAACTGGCATCTCACCAGAGTATTAATTTACATTTCCATGATGTGTAATGGCATTAAATATCTTTTCATGTGTTATTTGCCATTTATCTTGTTTTATCAAGTGTATGTTTAAATATTCTGTACATTTTTAGTTGAATTGTTTGTTTTTCTATTAATTTGTATGAGTCCTTAAAATATTCTGAACTCAAGTAATTTGTTAGACATGTGTTTTGTGAATATTATCTTTTCATTTCTGGCTTGCCTTTTTGGGGGGGTCCTTATTGTGACTTTTGAAGAGCAGGTCTTGACTTTTGATGAGCATGCAGGTAGTGAAGTTCTTAATTTTTATGAAGTTCAATTAATTATTTTTTCCTGGGGTTTATGCTATTTCTGTCTCTAGGAAATCCTTGTCTTCCACTAGTGGTTAAGATTTTCTTTAATGTTTTCTTTTGTAAGCTTTTTAAAGTTTTACCTTTAACATTTAGACTTATGATGCATCTTGAATTGATTTTGTGCAAGATATGATGCAGGGATCAAATTTCATTATTTTTCATGTGTTTATCCAATTGCCCATAACTATTTGTTAAAGACTTTTCTTTCTCTATTGAATTCTCATGGTATCTTCGTCAAAAGTCAGTTTTTGATGTCTGTCGGGTTTATTTCTGGACACTCTAATCTGTTCTTGATACATTATCTACCTTTATGCCAATACCACGCTGACTGGATTACTGTAGCTTTATAGTAAATCCTGATATCAGGTAGTATGTCAGCTAAATTTGCTCTTATTTTAAAAGATTTTTGGGGAGAATTCCATTTCTGGGAAAATGGTATAGATATAGTTTTCCCTAATCCTCCTGCTATTTCCTCCTAATCTTCCTACTAAGTGCAATTGAAAACTCTGGATATTGTGTAAGAAACAAATATAAGAAGACTCTGAGAAGAAGAGAGAAGGAGGCAGACTGACCAGGGACCTCAAATCTAAGGAATGATATTGTGGTGAATTCCCTGGGGGTTTTATTTTTACCTCATATATCTAACACTTGGAACTGAAGAAGCTAGCAAACCAAAAAGTCCTATGGGCACGGACAATAAAAGCCTTAATAAAATACCAATCAGTGGCTAAAAGGCCAGGAAAATAGCAGCTTATCAAGACAGAATACTTTTAAATAATAACAGCTCTACTCTAGCAAAACACCACAGAAAAACTAGCTCCCATCCCTACTCCCTCCAACGAAAGCCTGGTAGGGAGCCTTGACTTTCATCTTCATCAACTAGCGCAGTACAGCATCCTAATTCACCTTTTGCCCCCATGCTGGGGTGCTGTCAGAAAGACCCAGTAAAGAGCCAGGATTTTTTTTCCCTACCTGGTGGAAAGTAGCTAGCTTTCTCCCTCTTCCCTTGTTATATCAATGAAGACAACTTGTGGGAGCCCCACCCAGAAGTAATGAGGTGCCTCTTCCCCCTAATACTGGAGGAGTGTCAGAGGAATCCTAATGGTGAGTCAAGACTTTAACCACTTCTTAGCATTAATGAAGTTGCTCATTGTGTTTCCAGTGGAGACCATGTAGAGAGTGAGAAATCCCATCTCTGCCCAACAATAATGAAGAGCCATTGAGTGTCAAACGATCCCAGGCTGGGAACCTGGACTTCTACCACCACATGATAGTAATGAGAAAGTGAACTTCCTCTCCAGCCTGAGCGGTGTCATAGGAAGCCATCTAAAACAAATGTTTAAATAAAATTATGAATGTCATAACATAATACCCATAAGTCATGGTTTTAATAAAAAAAAACATTTATTATACGAAAAACAAGATCTCAAACTGAATGAGAAGTGATATTTAATAGATGCCAACACAGATGGTGGATGTGGTAGAAGTCACAAACAAGAATTTTAAAGTAGTTATCATAAAAATGCTTCAATGAGCAATTATGAAAAAGCTTGAAACAAACGAACAAATAAAATAAAATAAGAATCTTCAACAAAGAAATAGAAAACACAAAAAAGAATCAAGTAGAATTTTATAATTTAAAAATACAATAGCAAAAAATTTTTTTAAAAATACCTCAACAAATGGGCTAACCAGCACAATTGAAGGATTAAAGGAAGCAACTAGAGAACTGGAAAATGGAGCAATATAAATTACCTAGTTTATAACACAGGGACTTGTGAAACTATTATAAAAGATTTAATATTCATGTTATTAGAGTCCTAAAGGAAAAGTGAAAGAGAATAGTGTTGAAAAAGTGTTCAAAGAAATAATGGCTGAAAAATGTTCAAATTTAGCAAAAGACAGACCTACATATGTAGCAGGCTGAGTGAATTTTAAACAGGATAAACACAAACATCATGAGCAAACTTCTCAAAACTAATGAAAGAGAAAAATCTTGAAAGCAGCAAAAGGAACTGACACCTTACCTGTTAGAGTAAATAATTCAAATGACAGTGGATATCTCATAAAAAGGGAGTGATGTAACATATTTCAAATGCTGAAAGAAAATAACTCTCAATGTAGAATTCTATAGCCAGTGAAATTATTCTTTAGAGATAAAAGGAAAAATCAAGATATTTGTGGGTAAAAGAAAACTAAAAGAATTTGATATCCTAAAAGAATGGCTGAAGGAAGCTCTCTAAACAGAAAGGAAACAATAAATAGGGAATCGTAGCACATCGGAAAGGAAGAAAAAACATGGTAAGAAACATGTAATAAATGCAATGGACTCTCCTTTTCCTCTTAAGTTTTCTTAACTATGTTTAATGGCTGAAGCGCAAATTATAACACTGTCTGATGTAGTTTGAAATGTATGTAGAGAAAATGTTTAAGACAATTATAAATGGAGGAAATGAGATTTCTACACTTCGCTCAAAATGATAAAGTGATGCCACCAATAGACCTGATCATACACACACACACACACACACACACACACACACACATGCACATAATATACACACACACAGACACCAGAGCAACCACTAAAATAACTGTAAAAGAGATACAGTCACAAACACTATAGATAACAGAAAATAAAATTAAAACATTTAAGTAACCTATAGGAAGGCAGAAAAAAGAAAACAGGCAAAAACTAGAGAGAACATCAGAAAACTAAAAAGAAAATAGCAGATGTAAACTCTAACATATCAATTATTATATTAGATGTAAATAGTCTAAATAAATCAATTAAAAGAAAGATTTGGGTATAGTTAATTAAAAACTCTGACCCAGCTATATGCTGTTTTCAAGAAGCTCACTTCAAATATAACAGTATAAGGAGGTTGAAAGTAATAAGATGGAAAAAGATACATCATGCTAACATCAACCAAAACAAGTAGAGTTGACTATATTAACATCAAATAAAGTATACTTCAGAACAAAAAATAAAATTAACAGACATGGGGTGACATAAAGGAGTCAATGCACCAAGAAAACATAGAAATCCTAATGTGTATAAACCAAATAATAAAGCTGCACTTATGTGAAGCAAAAATTGATAGAACTGAAGAGACTGACAAATCCACAATTACAGTCAGAGACTCCAACATCCCTCTTAGCAATTGATAAAACAACTAGACAAAAAGTCTTCTCTACAAAGGTAGAGAAGAATTCAACATCAACCAACAAGATCAAATAACACAGAATTCTCTATCCATCAACAGCAGAATACACATTCCTTTCAAGTGTCCATGGAACCCACACCAAGATAGACTGTATTTTGGACCGTTAAACAAACCTCGACTAATTTAAAAAAATTGGAATCATACAGAGTGTGTTCTTCACCCATAATGGAA
The DNA here is from genome assembly GCF_000325575.1 of Pteropus alecto. Lineage (NCBI taxonomy): Eukaryota > Metazoa > Chordata > Mammalia > Chiroptera > Pteropodidae > Pteropus > Pteropus alecto. The sequence goes on along the minus strand of NW_006494612.1, from coordinate 1,449,205 downwards.
TTAGACTGGAAATTGGTAACAGCAAGATAATAAGAAAATCTCCAATTGCTTTGAAACTGAAAAACACATTTCTAAGTAATCTGTGGCTCAAAGAGAAAGTCTTAAGGAAAATAAAAAAATGCATTGAGCTGAATGAAAATGTAAATAAAACACAGCAAAATTTGAGAGGCACAGCCTAAAACTGTGCTAAGAATGAAATTATGGCACTAAATGCATATATTAGAAAGGAAGAATTGTTTCAAATCAATAATCTATGCTTCATATCTAAAGATCCTAGGAAAAGAAGAACAAAATAAATTGACAGCAAACAGAAGAAAATAAATTTAAGATCAGAAATTGCTAAAACTTTTATCATAACACAATAATAGAGAATATCAAGAAAGCAAAGAGTTGGTTCTTTGAAAAGATCAAAAAAAATGATGAAACTCTGGCAAGATTGTCAAAGAAAAAAAAATTACCAATATCGAGAATAAAACAGGATATATCACTGTAGACCCCCATAGATACCAAAAACAATAATAAGGTGATACTACAAACAGCTTTACAAGCATAAATTCGACAATATAGATGAAATCAACCAATTCCTTGAAAAACACAACTACCACAACTCACCCAATATCAAGTAGATAATAGCCCTATGATTATAAAGGAAATAGAATTTGCAATTACATAAAACTTCTAAGAGAGAAAATATTTAGATCCAGATGGTTTCACTGGATAATTCTACCAAATATTTAAAGAATTAACACTCATTTTATATAATGTCTTTCAGAAAATTGAAGAATAGGGGCACTACTAATTTTATGTACCATACCAGATTTAAAAAGTACAAAAAGCAAGAAAACTACTGACTGATATCCCTCATGCATACAGATATAAAATTTTAAAACAAAAATCAACAAATAGAATTCAGCTATATATAAAAGAATTATACACTGTGACTGTTCTGTTAAAGGACCATGTATGCAAAGCAGCCCCCAAATGCTGAAGGAACTGAAAGACCAAAGAGTAAGGCAGACAAATCCACTTTGTCAGTTTAAAGAGTTTAATAGGGAAATTTACAGACGCTCAGTTTCAGGTGCAGCAGGATGAAATGGATCCCTGCACCTTCCACCAGCACGTGTGCTTATGTCTTCTGAGTGGTGAGAATGTGTAGATAGAAGGAACAAGTGACAGGAGGCTCTGGTGCCAGAGTGAGGTAAGAGATAGATAACATTGAGGGTGCTTCATCCCAGGGAGAGGACTAATGGGAATCCTGTGATCAGCCCAGAGCTCTGTGGACATATTCCAGAGCTCACCCCAGGGAAGTGGGCAGGATCAAGGGTCTGGGCTCATCCAGACTTCAAAGTGGCAGATTAGCATTACGATGGAGTCACTATGTTCTGCACAGTGACCAAATGGGTTTATTTTAGGGATACAAAGATGGATCAATTTAAAAATCAGTCAGCACAATCTATCATGTTAACAGGCTAATGAAGAAAATCACATGATCATATCATTGATGCAGGAAAAGCATTTGACAATTAAACACCCATTTGTGATGAAAAACTCTCAGAAAAATAGGAATAGAGGGAGTTTACCTCAATTTAATAAAGAGTGCCTACCTAAAACTTATAGCTTACTTTATGTTTAATGGAAAGATTGAATGCTTCAAACCTGGGATCAGAAACAAGGCCAAGATTTCTACTCTCACCAATTTTATTTAATGTAGTAATGGAAGTCCCAGTCAGTACAGTAAGGCTAGAAAAGGAAACAAAAGGCATACAGATTGTAAAAGAAGAATTAAAACTGTCCTTGTTTGCAGATAATATGATTATGTACACAGAAAATCCCAAAGAACTTGCAAAAAATTCTAAAACTAATAAGTGAATTAGCAGAACTAAAGGATACAAAGTATACAAATTAACTTCATTTTTATATACTAGTAATGAATGTGTGTGCACCATAATTAAAAACTCATTTCTAAATAATACAATGCCATTTAAAATTGCTCAAAGAAAATTAAAGTTAGGTTTAAATCTAACAAAATATGTATAGGACTTGGATTCTGGAAACTGTAAAACACTGGTGTAAGAAATCAAAAAAGACCTAAATAGATGTAGAGAAAACTGTGTTCATGAATTGATTGGAAGACTCAACATAGTAAACATGTTAATTCTTCCTCAACTGATGTACAAGTTCAGCGCAATTCTTACCAATATCTCAGCAATGTATTTTTGTAGATATATTATTATATATCTAAGGTTATCTAAGATTTATATGGAAAGGCAAAGGGACTAGAACAGCTAAACAATTTGAAAAAGAAGAATAAAGTAGGAGTCAACCTTCCCCCACCTTCCGCCTTCCCCTTCCCCATCTCCTCCTCTTTCTTCCTGGCTTTTAAAAGTCATGTACAATTTGGGGGGGGTGGGGTGGGGTGTGAATGTTGTAAGGTAAATATGTAAACATTTCTTCCTTAATTTATTGAAACAAAAATATAGATATTTTTTTCTTACTGATTTTAACTTACGGCATATTTAACTTTGTATATATTACTTTGTGTTTTGAAGATAAATAATATGTTGTATTCTCTTGTTTTTTTTTTTTTTGTTCTGATATCTAATGGTTTTAATGATTATAGCTTTATAAGAAATTTAATGTCTTTTAAGCTAAGTATGCCATTATTACTCAAATTATAAAATCTCTTATTATATTTATGTACTATTTATTTTTCTATATGAACTTAAGAATTATTTTGTAGCATTGAGGGGAAAAAATCTTGGCTTACTTCTGAATAGGTTTCCTTTGGTCTACAATGAGGGTCTCTTTTACAAAGTTAAATCTGTAGACTGTTGGAGATATGCCTATTAATTTCTTTGAGGAGATAGCAATGACTGCAAAAGGGAAAACAAATAAAGGTAATGATGTAGCTAACCAATCTATTTCTAAAATGTCTGAACATGGAGGTACTAAATTTTATACCATGTTATTTTTCATTTTGTCTCAAAAGACTTTCTTATCATTAGAATAGAATTAGTCTCCTGTGGTAACTATCTGGCACAACTTAATAGTGACAAGGAAATTCCTTAAATATATATCACAGAATTTGCATTTATTAAAGCTATTAATAGGTATACATTTAAAATAGCTCTTCATTGGGAGTGGCTTCAGTTAGCACTTCTGCTTTACATGCAGAAGATCCTGGGTTCAGGCCCCGGGAGCACCAGGCCCTGGGATGCACTGCGAGTGCATTGGAGGAGACACCCCGCCTTCAGAGATCCAGTTCTCAAGAGGAGACGGTAACATCCGTAGGTCAGGGGTGGAAGTGGTGGTGGTGGAGAATTAAAGAGGGGAAAAAAAGTAAAATAAAATAAAATAATTCTTCATCGAAGCAAACCCTCACATTTTATTCATATTATTAACTGTGATTGATGCCATGGAAATATTACACTGATAACATAAAGCTTTTCCAATTTATTTAAAATTTTTGTACTTTTAAGTTAAAAAGTCAACCTGGATGATTATGATCTCCTTTTGAACATATGTCATTAAGGCTAACATGGGTTTATAGTGTTGAAATTCTAATAATACTTTCAACTTGAATTAAAATCTTTTTCAGAGTTGTGATTGATAGAATATTTCCCCTTTTGTGTTTTGAAGATTTAGTGTACTTGTTACAGAACTGCTAAATATACATGTTTTTTAGTTCAATTCAATTCGAAGAGAATGTGCTTTCCTTTTTTGTTTGTGTACGTGCTTTAGCTCATAATGACCATATTGAGACCTGAAAATATCCATCATCCTCTTTATTTATCAGAAAGAAATACAAAATTGTGCTGCCTCTAGCACTGGGTTAAAACTCAGCCTAGAAAATGCTTAAAATATCAAGACCTCGAGTTATTCTGATGAAATGAGAGGAAACTTGGCTTTCTAAATTACTTTGTTTTATGCATACTTGATGTCTGTACAGGCATACCTCGGGGATATTGCCAGTTTGGTTCAAGACCACTACAGTAATGCAAATATTGCAATAAAGCAAATCGCACATTTTTTTTTGTTTTTCCAGTGCATGTAAAAGTTATGTTTACCCTATACTGTAGTCTATTAAGAATACAATAGCATTATGTTAAAGGACGTGTGCCTACTTTAATTAAAAAATACTGTATTGCTGAAAAATGCTAACCATTATCTGAGCCTTAAGTGAGTTATAATATTTTTGCTAGAGGAGGGTCTTGCCTCGATGTCGGTGACTGCTGCCTGATCAGGTGGTTGCTGAAGGTTGAGGTGGCTGTGGCAGTTTCTTAAAATTAGACAAGAATGAAGTTTGTTGCATTTATTCACTCTTCCTTTCGTGAGCTATTTCTCTGTAGCATGCAATGCTGTTTGGTAGCATTTTATCCACGATAGAATTTCTTTCAAGGTTGGAGTCAATCCAGAGTCCTGCCACTGCTTTATCAACTAAACTTATGTAATATTCTAAATCTTTTGTTGTCATTTCAACAATCTTCATAGCATGTTTACCAGGAGTAGTTTCCATCTAAAGAAACCACTTTCTTTGCTCATCCATAAGAAGCGGCTCCTCATCCGTAAGAAGCGGCTCCTCATCCTTATCCATTAAAGTTTTATCATGAGATTGCTGCAATTCGGTCGCATCGTCAAGCTCTATTTCTAATTCTAGTTCTTTTACCATTTCCACCACATCTGCAGTTACTTCTCCACTGAAGTTGTGAATCCCTATGGGAGCTGGAATCCACTTTTTTGAAACTCCTCTCAATGTTGATATTTTGACCTCTTCCCATTAATCACAAATGTTCTAAATGGCATCTAGAATGGTGAATCCTTTCCAGAAGGTTTTACTTTGCCCAGATCCATTAGAGGAGTCACTATCTTTGGCAGCTATAGCCTTACAAAATGTACATCTTAATTAATAAGACTCGAAAGTCAAAATTACTCCCTGATCCATGGGCTACAGAATGGATGTTGTGTTAGCAGGCATGAAAACAACATTAATCTCATTGTACATCACCATTAATGCTTTTGGGTGACCAGGTACATTGTCCATGAGCAGCAATATATTGAAAGGAATCTTTTTTTTCTAAGCAGGAGGTCTCAACAATGGGCTTAAAATATTCAGTAAGCCATGCTGTAAACAGATGTGCTGTCATCCAGGCTTTGTTTTTCCATTTATATAGCACAGGCAGAGTAATCTAGCATAATTCTTAAGGGCTCTGGGATTTTCAGAATGGTAAATGAACATTGGCTTCAACTTAACCAGCTGCATTAGCCCCTAAGAAGAGTCAACCTGTTCTTTGAACCTTTAAAGCCAGGCATTGACTATTGACTTCTCTCCAGCCATTAAAGTCCTAGTTGACACATTCTTCCGATATAAGGCTGTTTCATCTACATTGAAAATCTGTTGTTTAGCGTAGCCACCTTCCTTAATTATCTTAGCTAGATCTTTGGGATAACTTGCTGCAGCTTCTATATCAGCACTTAATGCTTCACCTTATACTTTTATGTTATGGAGAGAGCTTCTTTCCTTAAACCTCATGAACCAACCTCTGCTAGCTTCAAACTTTTCTTTTGCAGCTTCCTCACCTCTGTCATAGAATTAAGAGTTAAGGCCTTGCTCTGGATTAAGCTTTGACTTAAGGGAATGTTGCGACTGGTTTGATCTTCTATCCAGACCACTAAAACTAAAACTTTCTCCATATCAGCAATAAGGCTGTTTCGCTTTCTTATTATTCATGTGCTCACTGGAATAGCGCTTTTAATTTCCTTCATGAACTTTTCCTTTGCATTCACAACTTGGCTAACTACTTGGTGCAAGAGCCTAGCTTTTGATCTGTCTTGGCTTTTGACACGCCTTCCTCACTAAGCTTAATCATTCGTAGCTTTTGATTTAAAGTGAGAGATGGGCGACTCTTCCTTTCACTTAAACATTTACAGGCCATTGTAGGGTTATTAATGATTGTAATTTCAATACTTTTGTGTCTCATGGAATAGGGAGGCCTGAGGAGAAGGAGAGATATGGGGGAACAGCCGATCAGTGAAGCAGTCACAACACATACATATTTATCAGTTAAGTTTGCTGTCTTATAAGGGTGCAGTTCGTGGAGCCCCAAACAATTATCATAGTAATAGCAATGATCATTGATCACAGGTCACCATAACAAATGCAGTAATAATGAACAGGTTTGAAATATTGTGAGGATTACCAAAATGTGACAGAGACGTGAAGTAAGCAAATGCTGTTTGAAAAATTGTGCCCGTAGATTTGCTCGAAGCAGGGTTGCCACAAACCTTCAATTGTAAAAATATCTGTGAAGTGTAATAAAGCAAAACATAATAAAATGAAGTATGGTTGTATATATTTTTCTTTTTTTATTCATTATTTGTCAGATTCTGGTGGCCATAATCTAATAGAAGGCATCTGGTTGGCATGTGAGCAACACTGCCAGAGTCTCTAAAACTAAAGATTTTGTGATTCATTATTGTCTTCTTTTCTTTGAAGCAAACGTTCTACATGTCTTTACTGGAAAAAAGGGGAAATACTATACTTTATTAAAATTAGGCAAATGGAGAGTAGAATTTTAAAATTTCAACGAAGATAATAACGATAAGAAAAAGTGCCTATGTCACTAATGAAAAACCAGATTAAATTAAATACTGTTATATAATAGGCATGGCAGGGATAAGAGTGAGAATGAGATTATTCATGATAAAAATAAAATATTAGTAATAATTTATTGAGCACTTACATGCCAGACACTGTAATAAGCATTAAACATATATTTTCTCATATTTAATTCTCAGGCAAATCCTGTGATCCAGGCACTATTATTATTACTATTTTTGAATCTCAGAAAGTGATTTGCTCAATGATAAAGTAACTTTAATATTAACAGAAACTTATAGAATATCAGAGGAGGGATAGATCTGGTAGACCATTTAGTCAAATAATAAAAATAGTAATATCAACAATAGCAGTAATTATAATTCCTAATATTTATTATGTGCCAACTATATGCCTTTTGCTTACTCTATAGGTATTTTCTTATTAATGGTTACAATGAGCCTATGAGATAGGTACTATAATTATTCTTATTTGACAGACAAGAAAATTAAGGCTGCTGAAAGATTACATAACTTTAGAGAATGTCCTCTAAAATATCACTTCTCCTTTCCCAAATTCTGAACCAGGTGACAAGAAAGCCAAAATGTCAGCTAGTGGAAAGTGAAAATATCACGTTTATGACAGACGTACTAGAATGTGGCTTATTTCTGTGGACAATTGAACTTGCTAAGAACAAACCTCAGGCATAGGTCTGCTAGCCTAGGAAGACCTTTCCAAATGGGGGTGGTGTTCTGTAAAAAGTAGGGCATGATGGAGCAGAGAAGATGTGCTCTCTGTTGGTGGATTCATTCCCGAGAGACAAAAGGGCAGGTGTTCTGCCTTGAGTTCTCAATTTCCCCTAATAAGTTCACCAACCAGATATGCCACCCATTTCTAGGATTAAGTGAGGCAATGGAGAAAATCCAAAGGTCAAAGCTAATGTAATCCCTCTAGGCAAAAGGAAAACAGCTAGAATGTGAATCAAGTGTTTTTCCCCAACAAGCTTGTAAGTGGTGAAGCAGATCTACTCATTGGTATACACTGGCATTCTTTCCAGTATGTCAGTAAAATAATGGTATGAAAGATTTAGTACAATGTTTGACACTTGGAAGCACACAATAAATAGTAGCTATTAATATTATTACTAGTATAGAGCAATGCCCAGTCTTGCAGTCAGGTTGTTCTGCCTCCTGAGCTCATACACTTAACCATGCATGCTTTCCAAGATGTGCTCGTGGGATGGGAGTGAGTTTTCATTGTATTGGCTGGTGAGCTTCCAACAAAGTACCTTTATCTTACACTCAACTACCTAAGAGAAGACAAATGAGAGACAGAGATCTATAGCGCACATTGATATTCTTTAGCAGCTGCATGGGGAGCCTTTGGACGTCACTCAGTAGGAAAGAGTCTGTCTTGCAGTGGCCGGCAGCAGTCTTGGAATCTCAGGCTTTGTTCTTTCTAAATCAGGCTTAACTAGGTCTTGAGTAAAACAAAATAATGGTTTTTTTTTTTTCTCTCTCTCTTTTTGGAAACTACCGCTTTGTCCATGAACACCTTGTCAACTTCAAAGTCTCGCTTCTGTGAGAATTAAAACAGCTCGCGCAGAAGGCTGCCAATTTACAGAAATTTGAAGCTTCTTGGAGATTCTTTGATGGCAGCAACTACTTTTTCATTAATTTAAAAGCTAGTCTATAAATAGTCCACAGTTTGAAGAAACAAATAAAGTGAAAGATACTTTGGCAAAAGTTCATTTTTTTCTTGAGAATTTCTGGGTAATGGAGTTGGACATTATAGATTTTTAGGTGTGTGTGTGTATGCCATATCTCTATCTATCTATCCAACTATCCATCCATTCATGTCACTATCATCTATCTGTTATACATAAAATA
>NW_006494612.1:1432009-1440711 GCF_000325575.1 Pteropus alecto | reverse complement strand
TTCCCTCCTCTCCATGTCTGTTTCGTGACTTCTACTGCTCTCTCCTTTACTGGGAGCTTACTATGTGCTAGGCCGTGTGCTGTCTCATTTAAGATCTTGTCCGTCTTAATTTTTGTATCCCCAGTATCTGGCACAATGCCTTATACATAGTAGGCGTTCAGCAAATATTTGTTGATTGTTGCATCCATGAAATACTAAAAATGAAACCATTAGTTAATATGAAGGTATTATACCAGTGATGAACATGTTTCCGATATTCTATTTTTTTAAATTTCTGCTCCTAATTTATTTAACAGTAAACAATTATAGAGTACCTAGTGTGTACAGAACTCTGAGGATATAGCTAAACAATTCACAATAGATTTCATGAAATCATATTATTGCCCAGCATATGCCAATATTAAGTGATGAATCTTGAAACATTAAATTTTATGATTTATTTGAGGCTTTATCTATTGAACAGTTTTGGAGTGGTTGTATCTCTGTGTTTGAAGTGCTAATAAATGCTGATTTTTAATGGTTCTGAATTAATGCTGTAGTGATGACGATGTTCCAAACATTACTTCGTTCTTCTGAGAGTTAATAAAAGTAATGCTTCTGTCTAATTTTGCATTTAACTAAATCAAGCAATCAGAATTTGGCTTTTGTAGAACATAATCTTAAAAGAAGAAGCTTATGATAATCAGAACTACTCTTTATTATCCTTTAAGAATCTGCCTCAGTGCCAAGCATCGCAATGGCCACTTGACATGTTATTCCTAATCCTTAAAACATACTGCAAGGTAGGCATTATTATTCCAGTTTTACAGATAAGGAAAACCGATATCAGAAAAGAGACCTGACTTGGTCATGCCACACAGTGAGCGGTACACAGAGTACTCAAACCAGGTCTGACATCAAAAGCTTTGCCTTTCATTAGGCAGTGCCGCCCTTCTTCATGATGTATAATCATGTTATCAAAAAATGTCTTACATAACTGAAACTTTTATTTCATTCATTTACCAGAAGTCCCAAGATTATATATTAAAGTTCTCACCTTATTTACTAGAAATGTGGTAGCTAAGCCAGAGAATGAGCAAAAAAATTATATCAAAGAAGTATCGAATTTTCACTAAATTCGAAGTATCTAAAAATATAGAAATTAATATTTTAAAATGTAAGAGCAAATATAGAATGCATAATAAAACACATACATATTCCAAGCAAAGAAAGATAAGTAACTTCCTTTTTTTGGTTTGGCTTATTCAACTCACATATTTTTAAATAATTTATCTCTAGCTTCTAAAAATATGGCCTTTATTCTTTGATCTTAATCCTGTTTTTCATTTATAGGAAAGTGATATTTTTATGGGCCAGTGAAGCTTATATACCATTGAATGACATTTAGATACTCTGGTTATTTCTATGTGAGGAGAATTAATCTCTTCAAGGAGGGGACTCAGTCCTCTCCACTGCTGGTTCCACCACTGAATATCTCGTTACATTTGCTGCCTGAAAGAGCACAGCTTTCAACAGTGTTTTAAATCTGAAATATAGAAAAGTTTTTATTAAGGTTCAACGTAATAATTTGTTAAGCCTCCCCTGTGTCATATTTTGTGAACAGGTGTTTTTATGTTTTGATTACCAATTTTTATTAGAAATTAATCTTGCTTCCTAGGGTTATGAAAGAATTGAATGTGATAGTGAGAAAATGATTCAAATTTTTCCAGTTGTAAACAAACAAAAAGCATGCAGCAGTTCCCCAACCTTTTTGGCACGTGCTCCTATGAGAACGTAGTCTAATTTTGCATTTGGTGGAGCTGAGGCGGTGATGCTAGTGCTGGGGCGGTGATGCTAGTGCTGGGGAGCGGCTGCAAATATAGATGAAGCTTCACCATCTCACCTGCTAGATGCTAGTGCTGGGGAGCGGCTGCAAATATAGATGGCTGCACCATCTCACCTGCTACTCACCTCCTGCTGTGTGGCCCAGCTCCTAATAGGCCACAGACTAGTACCTATCCACGGCTTGGGGTTTGGGGAACCCTGCAGAACATACTATGAATATGGAATGGTAGCTTTTACCATTGAATTAATTTTTTTTAAAAGGATTAAGTAACTCAGGTTGGTTCTTTTTAAATATTGATTTGATTTTTATAGTTAATTTTTATTTTTAGTCTTGTCTCAGAGAATCTTTTTTTTCTTTCATTTTCTTAGTAGAGCTCTCCAGCTTTCTTCTTTCTTTAGGCAATGGTACTTGTGCTAGTTAAATGAGCAATTTCTCTTCCTTTACCTGCCATTCTCCTCTACCCTCCTCCCCTTCTTGGTTTATTTCTTGGTTCCTCTGCAATAATACATCCATTACTGATGGCTAAATAGACCTGAATGTAAACAATATTGAGACTGCTTTCAGGTTTGTTTTTTGTTTTTAGTTTGGCCTTTGGCAAAGGTCCATGACAGACAGTAAATTGCTCTATGAAAAATGTTAGTTTAGTGACTGGTTAGTAATTGGGAGTGGACTTGGCCCCAGGGACTTGTTTCAAATTTCCATAGTGGGGCCACTGTTTGGGATTAAATAAGCACTGAGCTTGGGGGTCCTCTGCCATTGGGACCTCCCTTGGACCTCTGCCTATTCATCTTTTGGTATCAGTATTATAACTGTGATCACTAAGCTCAGTTGGGAAATTTGGTATAACTGAAGCAGTAAGATTTCAAAAAAGAGGAGAGGAAGAGAAAGGAGAAAGATTCATTTTTGGTGGTGAAAATCCTAAAGGAAACTCAAATTCAGTGTGAACTGGGTTACCTTGTTAGTATTCAGCTTTTAGATAAATGACAGCAGTAGGATGTTTGAAGCAGAGCGGAAGGAGATGATGGAAATAGTTCTAATCATTAAAGCAAGAGACAAAAACAACAGAATAGGTGACTATCCTTTGTGTCAGGAGCAGGTAAGGCTAATATATCTGTTCCCCACAGTCAGATACATCAGGTTGCACAGATTATAGGCTTTTACTGAGAATTTTGCAGCAAGATTAAGGTTTTAATATGAATTCCTTCTGGTGACAATTATCGGTTTGAAGAAACTATATTATGCCTTGTAGAAAGAGGGCACCCATCTTAGGTCACTGAACACTCAGTCTTTTAGTTGTGCTTGGACTACCCCGTGCAGCAAAACACATGCCTGATTTAAACTACTAAAACAGAGGCAGGCATTTTAGAGAAAGAGAGTGGTGGTGTGCACAAGCTCTTAAGACTTTAAATCTGCACACATATCATAAGAAAAAATAGCTAATTCAAAGCAACAAATACAAACAATACATCCCATTTACATCTGTGTCCTTTAAAACGTAATTATTTTATCTTCAGCGATTCTCCAACCAGGAGAATTTTCACACTGCCAGGCCTCCTCCACCCTAAAAGATGTCACATGTAATCAGCCCCGCCCCTCGGTTGTAGTGATTATGTAGAACTCTTTGATGTTTAAAATTTTAATTTCTTTGTTGTAATTATTTTGTGGCTTTGAAAATTACTTTGAAGCATTTTATGTTATTTCCTAATAGTTTGATAGGGTATCTGTACCTTACAAGGAGACTAATGAAGTAAAATGTGTTATTTGGATGGAAAAGGGAGAGGGTGGAAAATGGGGAAAAGCCATAGCTGGGTTTTCTTATCATTGGAAGTACAAAAAAAAAAAAAAAATGGCTTGAATGAAAAAGAAAAAATAAAGAAATAAATACCAGGCATGCTTAGAAATGGTGTTGGGTGAATGTAGCCAATTGTGTGTGTGTGTGTGTGTGTGTGAGAGAGAGAGAGAGAGAGAGACAGAGAGAGAGACAGAGAGAGAGAGAGAGGAGGGGGGGAGGATATTGTTGGTGTAAACATGCTTAGTTTCAAGGAACCCAGAATTTCATTCTTCCCATTGAGACTCTGTTCTTCAGATTTCCTTTTTTCTTAGTTGGTTTCTTTTTCTTTTTTTCAGTTGGTTTCTTATGAGCCCTTCACTGTTCGTTGGTATTTTTCTTCACATATACAGTAGTGAGACTATGTTATTGTTTTTGAATTTTAAAATGTTGAATTTAAGCATTTGCTTTCAAGTCTTGTGGATGAAGCCTAAGCTACATTTCCCACATGGTTACAGACATGATGCTCTGGTACAGGAACCATGAGGAGTCCACTTGCCTTTAGGACAACGGACCTTCATGGGAAAAACCTATTTCTTGGTGGAGAGTCAGTGTCTCAAAGGCTGCTCTAATAATAATACTCAGGGCTCAATGGTGAGAGTAATGTGAAGTCAGTCAGCTATATGCCTGTTCTTACCACTTCTTGGCAAGTAAAATATTGGAATAATGAAACAACTCTGTTTTGGTATGGATGTATTATAGCACCACATATTAGGGAGAGGACATGATTGCACCTGTGGGTAGAAGCCAGCCTGGTTCTGTGCATGCAGGCACTCTGGAGAACACAGCACAGTTGCAGTATATTAATGATCCAGCCTCCTAGAAGTGATGCAGTCCCCATATTGGCAAGACCAGGCCACAGTAGCTCCAGTTTCCAGGCCCAGAAGAACAAGCATTGGAAGCACTACTATCAGTGAGAGCTGCTGTTGGTATCTTTAGATTTGCACATCATCACCCTTGCACAATGGAGTCAGAGCCCTCATTGTCACCAGAGGTTACGTGATGCAGCAGCAGTCGAGACAAGTCTTGAGGCACGGCAACACCTCAAAGAATCTGTCCAATTGTTGGCTTAGTGCTGTGTGGGGCTTGGATGCTGTGGAATGTCTTCTGTGTCAGAAATGTCAGGCACCAGACCTTAGAAACATATACCCGAGGGAGTGGGGGTAGAGCAAGAGGAGAAGTCAGATGCCACTTTGGTGGTCAGGAGGGCTTATTTCCAAGCGTATGGGGCCTTTCTCAGGACTGCCAGGAATTGTTGGGGTTGGGAGTGGAGTAGGGTGGTGGTTAGGGAGCTATATGCCAGGGAGTAATGGATGAGTTCTAGAGCCAAACAATATTGCATTTCTTTAGTGTAACTTGATTTTACCCCTGCTCCCTTTGTTTTGGACTCTCTTACCTCCGCCCCTCATCAGACTGGTGAAATGTGAGACCCAGTGAATGTGTCATGTGCAACATTGATCATGTAGCACTACTCATATTTTGAGTAAGAATAGACACAAAATTCCTTGCAGTTGAACTACAGTATCAGGAACACAGGAAAAAAGCGACTGCTTTGAAGTTTTCAGTTTTTTACATAAGACTCAATTTCTGCTTTTGATACTATACCAGTCTAAACAAATATTTCCCCAAATAGTCAGTTAGATAGACTCTTGGAAATATTTGAAAACACATTGCTCTGCACTTTTAGTCACATTTAAGCATGATAGGTCAGGGTAAAAACCTCTCACTTATTGTTTTTTCATCCAACAAATGCCCTAATTAACACTTAATATGAGATTCTCAGAGACCTTCATCTTCGGGCAATGTTTATTAATTTGATACGTATATAAAATATAAAGGCAGCTCCTTATCTTTTCCTTCGGAAGTTATCGTTTTGCTAAACCTAAAAATATTACTGAAATATCCTCCTTTAATTCAGTGAAGTTCTATAAGATAACAAAATTATTACTTAGAATATTATAACTTTGCCATAAAGGCAGGGTAAGAATTAACTAATCCTCTCGTTTTCTGGAAACTGTTTCTCATGTCAGGGGAAGAACAAATATTAGACAGACAGTTGGACCGTTTGCTTTTTTGGCTCAAGAACAAGTGCCAATATCTCACAGGAGGCTGAGCAATGTTCACGAGCCATCCACGGAATGATTTATTTTTATGACTTACTGACATATGTTCTGGGCAGTGGAATGGGATGTCTTCTTTTTGCCCCGTGGCTTGTTAAGTATTTAAATGAGCAGACAGAACCATGCATCTCCTTACTTCAGGAGCCCTGTGGGTCATGATTTTTTATCTTTCTCTTTATTGAAATAGACGAGAATGAAAATGTTTGCAAATGGAGCTTTCTTCCCGATTTAGCAAGGTTCAAGAAAATGCTAACTTCTTCCCAACCATTATCACCAAATGCTCTGTATGCAGATTCATTTTCTCACTGCAGTCCTTACAGGCCCACAAGCCAGGCCATGGAAAAAATTTGGAGATCTCTACTTCCTCTATATACAGTCACATAGTGTCATTCGCCTCTCTGATCTATCCAAGTTATAAGTTGCTGACTCTCCTGTTCTGGAACTTAAGAATTAGGAAGAAAAAATAAAACCACCGAGAAAAAAATGTCCCCAAGTGAGTCAATGTCAATTAAAGGGACTACCTGATGCAAATATCACATCAGTATCAATTTTGTCACTTAAGAATTTTAAGATCAGAAGCAATTACATTCAAAAGCACTTTGTTTTTATTCAGCAGCCCTTCATAGCCTGGGCTAGGAAGTCGGCCTGCACCATAATTTACACTGACATCTAATTTCAGTGGATCTGCAAGCAATCTAACAGAAGATGGAGATACTAAGAGGAGTCCAACCTTATCACTGGAGACATAAAGATTCATTATTTTTTGCCAGTTTCAGAAGTGAACCTTATAAATATCTATGCTTTCCTCTCTGTTTTGCATATCTCTTTACTTGAATTAATTTATGTTTTAGGCAAATGATTTCTGTTTAAAATTAGATATTAAACACTTTAGCTGGTTACAACAAGCAACTAAGTAAGGAATCACTCCAATTATAGATTTTTTTACCTTAGAAAATTTGCTATGGAAAGAGCAAACACTGAGACCTTTTTAAAAAGTGTAATTATACCAAGGACATTTCGTTTTGTGGTACATACTATTTGGAATGTCTACTCAGCTCATTGTATTTTCCCTCCTCTTAGAATGGTGCTCATACAAGGAAGGGGTCTTCGCGAGCCCTCCTGGGCCCTACCTTTGTGTGACCCCTCCCTTCCTGGCTGTGCCCATTGGCAATTGATTCAAATATATTTAATTAGAGTCCTTCTTGGAAAGTTTTAAAAATTGACACTAGCAGGGCATTTTGGTCTTTCTTTGATGGTGAGACTACCAAATGAGTGGCTTAGAAATAAAAGATTTCATGTTACTGAATATCTGGAAGGAATAGCTATGGAGTAGATCAGGGTTTCTCAACTTTGATGCTATTGATACTGCAGCCAGAAAATTTTTTGTCGTGGAGCCTGTCCCGTGCATTACAGGATCTTCAGCAGCTTCCTTGGCATCTGCCCATTAGATTCTAACAGCCAGCTGATTCATTCACCAGTTGTGACAACCAAAAATGTCTCCAGACCTGCCAGATGTCCCTGGGAGAGCAGTGTTACCCCATCTCTCTACTGACATCCAGTTAGAATGCAGGAAAACAGAACACATGGAGAGAAGCAGAAACTAGAAATGGCACAGAGTTTCTTCCAGACATTAGCTTAAAGATATTTCAATTCTTGTTGTTTTTAAGACTCAGATGTGTTTCTGCCCTTTCTGCAGAAAAACTAGTCCTGACTGATGTGGTAATAGATTGTGGTAGATTAAGCTTATTTTAAGCTTATTTTAAAAGACCATTTTCAATAGCAAATGATATATATATACTGGAGATATGTTCTTATTCACCAACCGTCTCCTAATTTTAGAAACAGAGGTTTTTAATAAATAAGTTAAGAAGGTAGCTCTGGGTGAGTGGGTGGATGGGGAACACTTGTTTAATAGGTACAGAGTTTCAGTTTTGCCAAATGAAAAACATTCTGTAGAAGGATTGTGGCGATGGCAGCACAACAATGTAAATGTATTTAATGCCACAGAACTGTACACTTAAAAATGGTTAAAATGGTAAATTTTATGTTATGTGTATTTTACTACCACTGGAAAAAAGGGAGGAGTGGGTAAGAGAAAAGTTGAGAAGATTAGGTTGGGCCAGGTTTGGCTTATGATGAGCTTATTGAAAAGCAATTTATCTTGGAGCAGAGACACCACCCACAGTTTACAAAACTGACAGCAGTTTGCCTCTGCTTGGGACGTTATTATTCCTTCAGCAGTTGCTTTTGATGAAGATGTATTGAGGCACAGATGAAAACCTTCTGAATTATTCTCTGTCAGTTTTTTTTTTTTTGTGTATTAAAGCCGCTTCAGGTCACCTTCAGAGACCTCTAGACCTGGTACTAACTATTGTATATTAGAAGATCGCAAAGCTGTCTTGGCCATGTGTGGGCTTAGCCCATTCAGAACCCTACCTCTTGGGATTCACACTGTGAAGAGGTTTTTTTTCCCCTTTCTTTTTTCCCCCTCTTTAAAAATGGTTTGTCTTTTCACTCCTAGGAATTGATCAGTTATAGCTAGCCGCATTTAGGGCTGTGCCCTTAGAACACTGAAAATGGGGAAGTGCTCATCTAGGGTCCCTAATATAGAACGTGGATTGATTCTGACCATGAAGAGAAGAAGGGTGTCTGTAGACAAAGATTGGTAAAGATGACTATTTCAGAGGGACGTTAGAACCACGAGGAAAAGAGGATCTTGGAGGAATCACGTGCTTGAAGTGAGGGACATGTTTATTTTATTTTGAATTATTTATGGGATATCTTGCTTGTTAAAGTAATTTGAAATAGAATTATAATCTCAACGGATGCGTTATTTTACAGCTAAAACAGTACACACACAGATTTCGTGCTTTGAGTGGGTGATTAGAAACTGCATTTAACGGAAGTTAAAAAAGGTCTCTAAAAGAAG
>NW_006494612.1:1430548-1431969 GCF_000325575.1 Pteropus alecto | reverse complement strand
AGCTATACAAAGTCCTTTAACTCCTTAATCATTGAGACAGATAGTCAATTTTCTCAACAGAGGCCATATTTTGCCCTTAAATTTGCAGGTAGAGTTGGTGATCAGGCAGTAAGACTATAATCAAATTTCCCCAAGAGAAAGTGAATAAAACCCAAAATTTGTATAAAAACAGAAAATGAAGATAAGAAAAACAATAAAAAAAAAAACACTTGTTAGATTTCCTAATCAAGTAATCTTCCTCAATACACAATTGTATTAAAAATAAAAGCAAGGCTTTGGAACAACTAAAATATTTTCTATATTTTCAGCTTTAAACTATAGATGTTAAATATTCTGTATTTTTTATCAGTCATATTTTATCCAAGGCATGGACACAGTTAAAATGATTGAGGTCTTATTATTACAAACATTTTCTAAATCAAGAATTGTATAGGGCAAGTATTTCTAAGAAACATTAGGGTACACAAAGTGCTCTGTTATCTCAGTGAACAGATGGGACACAGTATCACATCTAAAATAGTGTGGCCAAATTCTGTGTCACATATTTATTTTCATATTCACGTCCATTTCTCATATTTGTTATTTGAGGCAGCATGGTGTTTTGGTGAGACAGTTAATTGGTGGGTTTTGCGAGTCGGCATCTACTTATCATCTTTGTCTTAATTGTAAACGTCCTTCACATGTGTTTTCAAGGGCAAGGATGTGTATTTTATGAGGAAAAAAAAAGAGATGGACTTTTGTTTGTATAAGTTTAAATACAGTCTTGCATAGAAGCTCAAAGAGATCAGAAGAGTTTAAACTTTTGTTAGACCATGTACATGTTTGAGAATCTAGGATAATTATAAAATTTATCATCCAAATTTTGAGAGGATACATAGCATTCAATGAATAATTATTCTGAGAGAAGAGGCATAAACAAGGATTATCCCAGATGCATTCATCCAGCATTTATTTCTTTTTGTCTACTTCATCCCAGGCACTGTTTTTAGATGCCAGAGATATAGCACTGTGCAAAACTAAAAATTCCTGTCCTTCTAGGATTGATATTCTATTGGGGTAGCCTGACAACATGGTAGGGAGAATTCTAAAGATAGTCCCCAGATTCCCATCACCTGGTTATTCAATCAAATCCTAATCTAGATCTTGCTGTGGTAGGACTTTGCTAATACAAGTAAGGTTAAGGGTCTTAAAATAGGATGAGTATCCTAGATTATTCAGGTGGGCCCAATCCAATCACTTGAGCCTTCAGAAGCAAAGAATTTTCTTTACCTGGAGTCAAAGCAATGTGGTGGAAGAGCACAGTAGGAGTGATGAGGCCAAAGGAGGAGCTAAAGAGATTTGAAAGTAGGTGAAAGAATATTGACCTTCAACTGATGGCTTTGAATGTGAAGCAAGGGGACTATGAACCAAGGAATGTAGGC
>NW_006494612.1:1419822-1430472 GCF_000325575.1 Pteropus alecto | reverse complement strand
TCTGCAACAACTTGAATGAATTTAGGACACTTTTTCCTAGAATGTCCTGCCAAGAGCCCATGATTTCAGTCATGTGAGACCTGGAGAAAAGAAGCTGGCCAAGCCCGCTGGACTTCTGACCTTCTGAACCGTAAGATAATAAATTTATGTTGTCTGAAGCTGTTAAATTTGTGGTACTTATGATGTTATGATAGCAAGAGAAAACTAGTATGGAAAATATGATATTTGCTAGTAGGTTTTGACTGCTTAAAAGAGTAAAAAAATAACACAAGGAAGACATCAAGTGGGAGGAGAAATGGCATTTTGTGTAGGATTTCTGGGGAGGCCCTCACTGAGAAGGTGACCTTTGATAAAAGACCTGACGGTTATGAGGGAGTGAGCCATGAGGGTGTTGTGGGGAGAGCACTTCGTACAGAGGGAACATTAATAGCAAAGGCCCTGAGGAGAAGCAGGTTTGATTGTGTGAGCAGCAGCAGGAGGCCAGTAAAGCTGGGGCAGAGTAAACTCAGCAGAGTGTAGGAGATGAGGTAGAAAGAAAGGAGGCCATTTTCTGAAGACCCCGTAGGCCATAGCATAGACTTTGGCATTTATTCTGAGTGCCAGGAGTCGTGTGAAGGTTTTGAGCAAGAAGGGAGTGCATGATCTGACTTATGTGCCAACTGGGTCCTTCTGGCCTCTGTGTTGAGAATAGACTGTAAGGAGGCATGAGTAGAACCGAGGATATTGGCTAAAAGGCTACTGCAAAAATCCAAGAAAGAAACGACTTGGGCTTCGTTCTGGGTAATAGTGGTGAAAATGGTCACGTTTGTTTGATTTATTGTGAAAGTAGAGCTGGCAAGATTTTCTGGCTGACCATTTGTGAAAGATGTGTGTGTGAGAAAGTATCTTTCACAACTCTTGTCATAAAACATAGTCAAGAAAGTCAAGATTGTAAAATTTAGTGATAAAAAAAAGAGAAATTTTCCAGTATTTTGGAAGTTTTATTCATTTCCCTTGGCAGCTGGCTACAGGTGCTGAAGCCTAACGGGTCTTCTAGGATTCTGAATGTTCCTTCAGGAATGATTGAAGCTGTAGACCCCTCAAACCCAGTACTGGCCTGCAGAAAGTCTCAGGGGTGTTCCCAAAAGAAAGCAGAGAAAACCTGCATCTAGAGTGGGTAAACAAATATGGAAGTTACTAAAACCTACAAAACACAGACTAAGTTTTAAGAAGTTTGAAAACTTAAGAGCTGGAACACAGGAATTTGGTGGAAATGTCAGATTGTGTGGAACTTATTAACCTGGAAAAGTAAAGTCACAGGCATGATTTAATAACTTTTGACTATGTAAAACATTACAGCTCAATAAATGGCGGCAGCTCTTCACCCCATCTGTAGGAGATAACCCAGGGGATTCAGGTCAGCTGTGAGGCAGAGCTCATTTGCAGCAGAGATTATTAAATAATGGAAGGAGTGCCTGAGGAATCTCGGGAGGCATTTGTATTCCAACACCTGAGGGACAGAAGTACTGGCCCGATAGTGCTGGATCTCTCCACAAGATGGCAATCATGGGTTGACTCCAGTTTTTCTTTTGATAGAAGTATCTATAAAGTTTATGCTATAACATTTATGACATGTTTCACTGTCGTATTTTGTATATTACCTATGGATGAGTTATATTTCCCCAAACTTCCATTTCTACTTATGGGTTTTTTAAACATATTTTGTAAGGCTGAGGGAGACATGTTATAGTATTGGGGAAGCAAATATCCCTTCCCTGCCTTCACATCTCAGTAACAGAACACTGTTGTTTGTTATGGAAAGTTCGAAGAACACAAAAGGTTCATGTCTTAGAAGTCTAAAATGTGGTACTGCCTAGAACTTGGTATTTAGAAGAAAAGTAAGTTAGAAATCTGAATGTTTTCTCAAACATCAAGAAATTATGATTTAGGTTAAGGAATGTACAAATACTGTGTTGTACAAAATGCTCTCAAAGAATTACTGTTCCTTTAAGAATCTTTTGCATTTGAGATGAAATGATTTTGATTTAAAATGCAGAGGGAAATATACTTTTATTTTTTAAAGAAATCACTTTTTCCTTTGTGTAGGGGTTACAAAATTTCATATACTTAGGGGTACGTCTTGCAACTTTATGATAACTTTATTCTCTACTTTGTACCTCTATTTCGTCTGACATCAAAAACAAACACTCATGTCCGTCATTGATATATTACATCAGTTCAAAATTTACTCTCCCCTCCTTCCTGGAATTAGATCTGATGTGTAAAATCGGCATCAGGGAGGATATTTGGTTCCTGGAATTTGTACGTGTTGTATCTCTAATATGGACATTGAAATATTTGGGCCGGGGGCAAGGCCAGTCCTCTATGCTGATATCCAGGGAAAAGTCAGGGTTCTGGCTTTTTAGTAACACAGACCATATCTGTCTCCTGCTGTGGCATCCCCTCTTTACAACTACAAGACCCATTGGGTCTGGCAGATTTTTGTAAGCCTCTCTCTCTTAGCTAACTTCCATGATCTTTCACTGGCATGGAAAATCCAGATTTTTTTTCCATGTTCCTGGAAGTCTTCTTCTGAGGTGCTAGTCTGGTTGGGTGTTCTCTGCCTGACCATCGCTCACTGCAGTGGCCTTTCCGGCACTATTTTTCCTGGCTTGCATAGTTTGGGGTGGGGTGCTATGTGTATTGCTTCTGTCAGAGATTTAGGTTCTGCCTTTAGAACCTTCACCTGGAGACTGGGGCGTTCTGACCTCAGGAATACAGGTCTCCATGATGCTTTTGTTTTCCTCCTCCATATTTTACCTATGCCCTTCACTGCATAATATAGACATCTGCAGCATCTTCACATTCGGCTACTGGCTTATCAGTTGGAAAATCCAGAAGATTGCGTGACGGGAAGTGTGTTAAACCGATTTGCCTTTAATGTATCTGAAAAATTGTGACTCAGTGCTAGTGCAGTTTACATTGGGAGTGAAACAAAACAAAACAAAACAAAAAAACATGTTACTGATTGCAGCTGAGAGACACTGCGATGAGTCTTGGTACTAGTTGTGTGACTTTAGACATACATGATATTAATTTGTGAAGTGTAAATGTATATGATCTTTTTCCTGTTTAAAATTATTGTGTGTAGGTAAAACCTAAACTAAGATAAGCTTTTAAAGCCAGGGTTTCCATAGTTCCTTAAGACAGTTTATACAGAGAAACTCCATGGCTTGAAAAAATTATGCAAAATTTGTTCATTTTTAATGGCCTAAGTATAAAAATTGTATATAACAATGAATATGGCTTTCTCATATTATTCTCCATCTAAAATTACTGTTAAAATTATGTTGAAAACATACTTTTCAACACATCTTGGCATATAATTAATTTCCACTTTAATAAGATGTTAAAAAAGAAGAATAGAGAAGGAAATATGGATAAATTGAGGCAGAATGAGGACCAAATGTTATCATAAACGCCAAATAAAATTGTTATAGATGGCACTATAGATGTTCAAGTTTCTCAATGTAAATATTTAAGCTTACATAAATTTCACATGGCTAGTAATACCTTAGAATAATTAAAATTATATGTTGCAAATAGCATTTATGTGGGTAACTACTCAGAGCTCTTTTTTTTTTTTTTAATATTTAGTACAAAACTCTTTCTTTAGGTTTAAAATACCAACTTACGTCTCATGAAACATGCCGAAGGGGAATTTCACATGTGCTTTGCAATATGCTAGTTTCCACTGCAGATTCCTTCCCACCGTGCTTATGCATCAAATGTGTGTTTGCCTCTGTGGGAGTGAAATGGCACTGCAGCCGGGAGTGGGAGAGTCACCTGCCCAGCTTGACACAAGTGACAGCTCAACAGGGTTTCACTGGAACATTTATAAAATTTTAGGTAGTGGCCACTGCCAGCTCGGAAGATAATTATCATAAGTGAGTTTTGTCTGGAAGCCAAGGAAAGAAAAGCTATCTGGCATTGAGATAAGAGATGGTGACTTTATTGTTTTACTAGCCCTTGCACTTGCAGTTGGAGTCCGTGGCAGCAGTAGGGGATGGAAATCATGCTCACTCTCTCATGCCTTTCTGAACCCAGAACAAAGCAATTACATTTTTAGAAGAGACCATTTAGAGGACAACCAATTTCACTGCAAGTCTCCCGGAATCCAACAGCTTAACATAGCTCTGGTCGAAATGACATCTTTAAAATTGTGTCTCTGCTGCTGTGTGACTCATAGTGTTTACTATATATAATTCGGTGGCAGAAACCACATGACTTAGTGCCTACTGTGTGCTGTCCCCTGTGGCAGGCTGCTGCCATCATGACTGTGTGACTGCACTGTGATGGGAAGCAGGCCTCGAAGTAGGTTCTTTTGGGACGTGAGAGGTTGGGGATTTGGCAGGGGGGAGCACGGGAAAGAAATTCCTTCACAACAGCTGGGTAGACAAGTGGCTGAGCTCATTACATGACTCTTACTGTCCAGAGTGTCTTTCAAAAAATTCCTCATTCTTTTAGCAAAAGAATTTTACTAGCAAATGGGATTTTCTCTGCAAAGCTGGTCTTAAGAAATGGAGTACAAGTAGCCTTGAAGTAAATTCTCATGGCTTAATTAAAACAAATGCAGTATACAATTCCAGTGTACTTTCTACCACAGAATTGTTGCTTTGTTCTAACTGGCAGTACAAATTGCTTGTGAGAGTACAGGAAAAACATGTGATATGCAAGAATTCCTGTAACAGCAGTTTTTATTGATTTGGATGCAAGTGTTATTTTTTATTTTTGGCTATGTATAAAATCACATTTTAAGGACAATGGGAATCATTCAGATATCACTAAGAAAAGGCATCAGGTATTTATGTGTCTGAAAAGTTGGCTGTTGCTTCAATTTATACGAATTAAATCTTTTACATATAGATTTGATTTATGATCTTGGGTTATTGCTTGAGACCTCGGTCTTAGAGTAATTTTAGTGATTTCAGAATTTAATAAAATTTATAATTAAAAAATCAAACTTAAAAATATATTGTTGCCTGTAACTTTTGTATTGCCTAGGATCTTTTATTTGTGATCTGGGTATGACCTTTTATGGCAAAAAAAAGTTCAAATGTTACACCAGTGAAGTCACCTCATCGGTTGATATCAACTTTTTTTTTACTTTCACGCTAGTGCCTATATTGGTCTATGCGAATTGCTTGTCTGCTTCTAACATGAGATGTCACTTAACTGTTGGACCATACTCTGGCAGGGAAAAGCATGTTGGGTCTCATGTTTGTGAGCAGATACTGGTTTTTGGAACATCCACTAACCTACTTCACACCTAACAGATGGGTTTAGAATGTCTGAGAATTATATTTCCATCAAGCAGTTTAGGAACACTGTGGTAACATGTTGAAAATGATATGACTGACTTTATAAAAATCTTCTTGACATTTTGTGTGGTGCAATGGGAGAAGTAAATGGGATCCTAACAATACACTTTCCCGGTGTCAGTAAGGGCTTTGGAGCCAAATAGTACGTCTACTTTTCATGAATATTTAACTCATACATGGGAGGGCATGTTTAATAACACAATTAGAGAAAAGCTTTTTTTTTTTTTTTTTTTAAGGGAGTAAATAAGTTAAAATAGAGTATAAATGTTTGTTCCAAGAGAGGATTTGGGCAGTTTTTTTTTTTTTTTTTAAGGGAGTAAATAAATTATAATAGAGTATAAATGTTTGCTCCAAGAGGATTTCGGCAACAAAGAAGACTCAGGTGCACATGAGGAAGGAAGGACTAA
Organism: Pteropus alecto; assembly: GCF_000325575.1. Classification (NCBI taxonomy): domain Eukaryota; kingdom Metazoa; phylum Chordata; class Mammalia; order Chiroptera; family Pteropodidae; genus Pteropus; species Pteropus alecto. The sequence continues at coordinate 1,424,705 of NW_006494612.1, read as the reverse complement.
GGAAGAGAGAAGAAAAATGGCTGGGGCACAAAGAGCACACGTGTTAACCTTTGAAGCTATACCTAATAAGAAACAGGCTCTAACTTCCACAGAGGCTGCGCGCCAAAGTGGTGGCAGTGAGTCATTTAGAACTTGATTTCCAATGAAACAATATTGTATGTGGTCAAAGATGACATCTTCTCCCTTTGAGCCAATAGAGATACCACCTCAGGCAGAGAGAACAGCCAGTGCATACGCTGGAAGCAGGAGACATCTCAATGTGCACAAAGAGCTGAACGGAGCTCACCGGGGTTAGGAAGGCCAGTGCTGGGTCACTGGGGAGGTTCGGATTTTATTCTGTGTTCAGTGGGAGGACATTGAGTGGTTTTAATCCGGGAAACAACTTGGTCTAAATGTGTTTTGATAGGTCATTTTTACAACCTGAGAGAGGTAAAAGTTAAGGGTTCTGTTTTAGGTACAAAACTTTTGCATTACCTACCTGGGCTCTTTTATTTGTGATCTGGGTATGGGAATCTGGGTGTTGTCCACATAAAGATGGAATCGAATGCGTGGGAGTAGATGAGATCACTTAGGGTGAGAGGGTAAGGAGAAGAGGAGATGAACCAGGTCAGGCCCAAGGGGAGCAAGCATGAGTGCTTAGGAAGTAGAGTTCAAGGGAGTTAAAATGAATCAGGAGAATGTGACCACAGAATCCCAGAGATCAGAGACTTTGAGGGGAAAAAAAAATCCAACTGAATCTAATTGAGCGAGGTCGCATGACAGAGGCTGCCACTTAATTCAACAGCACGGAGGCCATAAGCAAAATCACACAGCAGTTTCAGTGATGCGAGGAGAAGGCAGCCAGGTTGAACTGGGCTGAAAATATATTCAGAAGCGAGGGTATAATTTTTTCAAGAATTAAGGCAACAGAGAAAGGATGTTAGTTGGGGGAGGTCTGAAGTCGAGTTGTTGTTTTTTGTAGTACAGAAGGTATTATAGCAAATTTGTATGCTATTGGGAATGAGCAAGTGGAAAGATAGCGTTTTATGACACAGGGGAAACTAAGAAACGAAGTTGACAAGATGAGAATATCAGAGTGCCTTTGTTTTAAGAATCCACACCTGCTAGATCAGGCAGAAAAAGACTTCCTTACTAGGCATTCGCAGAATCCGCAGGAGACAGTCAGGCTTGGGGACCATCCTTCCACATTGAGTAGCTTCTGTAGGAAAGGTCCCTTCTCTGCTTGATATTGGACTTGGGCCCACACATCAATGTTGGGCTTGAAAAGCCAGAATTACTGCCTGTGATGACCCTGAAAGCTTGATGTCTCTGCTGTCATCCTCGACAAAAATGAAACAGGCAGAGTCCTACTTTCTATCTGCTGTCTTCCAAAGTGAAACAAACCTGGTGGTTAACGTGGAGGTGTCACAGCCCGTGCCTTAGAGAAACCATGCCTGAGACGGCACTGTTAACAAATGCCTTCTTTGACCTTGATGGCAACTGTGTGTCCTCTTTGAAATGCTCTGGCAACCACACAAACACAGCGTGGACCTTTGTCAGGGGAATAGGCATTTCTTCCTCAAGAGAAGCATTGTGAGAGAAGACAGGACTCAAATAGCAAAAGTCCTTCCTATCTCTCAGTGACAAGGGCCTCAGCAGGATGACATGTGCTGTCTAGATTGTGCTCATGTTACTTGTTTAGTACAGTTTATAGATTCATGTATAAGAGCGAATGAGATCCAATTAAAGGACCCAAATTAATTAGTTTTCATATGTGGTTATTCTCATTGGAGTATCCATTTCACACTGCCTAAATTACTTCTTTAATTCTCTCTTTAAAGAGGTTTTAATTTTTTTAGTGTTGAATTCTGACAACCCTTTAATATTAATGTTTAACAGTCCCCCATATAAGAAAATTTAGTTTTATATATATATGTACATACTTTTTTAAAAAGTCTTTTCTGTGTTATACAAACAAGTAAAATGGAAAACTTAAATGGTTTTAAAATAACCCATTGTGTAAATTTTTAATAACATAGATAATTTTGAATACAGTGAAGACCTGTTTCATAGAGTCATGAATTATGGTATCAAATCAGTGTAACTTCTGTAGGTTACATCTATATCAAAATATAATTCTGAATATTAAGACTAATTTGCTATGGCATACTTTGATAATCTTTATAAGATTTGGTGACATTCAGTGCGAAACGCTCAAAATAGGGCCCTTCTCTTAGTTAATTTGTATTAGTGTTCTTTTGCAAGAAAATGTCATGGCTCCATCTTTTGCCACGGCTAGGAGAGGAGAGGTTGTTGGAAAACCCTACATAACTCTTCCGAGAGGCACAGAAAGTACCAGGCAGATCATGGTGTCTTCAGCAGAAAATACACAGTTGAAAAATAAGTACTCTAAACAGTGAGAGTATGCAGTTGGATTAAACCAGGGATATAAGCTGCTCATGGTTAGCTAGCAAAGAAGGCAGCCAAAATATTTTAGAGCATAGCGATACATCTGTAGAACTCTATTTTTGTATTCAAAGTAAGTGTAAACATTTGCAAATATAAAAATTAGTGACTTTGTACAGCAAGAGAAAGGTCAGTACATAGCCAAAACAATATTTCAGTAGAGAAGACTGGGATAATAATATTGTGGGATGTTAGATCCTAAAAAAATATAGATGAGATAAACAGTTACTTGATAGACCAAACTGAATAAATGTTTTGCCAATTTCTTATAAGGAGAAACTAGAAGTTTATCTTGGAAGCTAGAATATGGTATTCTTTAATGCATTTATTTAACAGTAGTAACTAAGAACATCTTTGCAAGGTGAACAAAACAGATCACGTTCTTTCTGTCATGGAGCCCACATTCTAAGTAGGGGAGGAAAAAATTAAATATCACATTGGATAAGAATTTTGAGAGATTAAGTTAGCTAATATGAGTAGAATGAATGTGTACCAAAGACTGGGGACATAATTGGGTGGACAGGAGTCTGGTAGAGAGAAGCCTTCTGGTATCCCATTGCACTAATTTTTCCAGTGTTGTGAAAACAGCATTTCATACATTGAATCATCCGCCTCCTCTCCATACACACCTTGAGAAAGTTACAGCAAGCAGGTCTCGGAGAAGATTGTATGATATGAAGTGTTTGCCATGCTCTTCGTTTCTCTCCCTTTGCTCGTCTCCTGAGTGGCTTGTTGAATTAAGGATGGCTGGTGGTCATGCTGTCCAGGAGAGATAGGTATAGAATAAGAAGTCTAACCAAGGATGAGTTTGATTTTTGTTTTGTTTTTTTATTTTTTATTTTTATGTTTTAAGTATAAAATATACTTTGAATTTTAATTTAGATTTTGAAATTTTCCTATATCTTTCATCTTTGTATGATCTTACCTTATTCATAATTTCTGTTCTACATATCCGTAGAAGTACTGTGAGCAAACTTCTTGAATTTATAGCAACTTTAATAAAAAGTACAGTAGCTTACCTCTTTCACTCATTCACTAAACATGCTAAGTGGCAAGCACTGTGCTAGACCCTTAGTGTACAAAGGTGAGTAAGACAAAGATGATTTTTGCCAATTCCTTTATAGCGAGTTCATTGAGCAAAACAAAATAATTAGGGTGAAGAGATAATGGACTTTAATGATATTACGGAGGCATAGAATATAGAATAGTTGACTCTTTTTGACAGATATTGACCAAGAAATACATTTACTAATTAGCCAGAGAAATGAGAGTGAGAGAAAACTGGGTTCAGAAAATTTCAGCATGGTATGCATGCCAGTCAGTGCTCAAATCCATCCCTCCATTTCTCCTTGTAGGCTCTGTATTGCAGTGGGAGGACCTAGGAAGGCTGTTCCCTTGCCTCCTAGGTCTTCTGGTTTCAAGCTGGCTTTGGCCAGTGGAAAACCCTGGAGAAAGTTAGGAGAGAGTGAGGAAGAACTCTTTCCTTCACCCTCTACCTTAGGTGATGTCTGTAGCAGCAGCTGCATCTCTTGTGAGGCTCCATCTCCTACAAATCAGCCTCTTCGTAGTCTCAGCTTCTATTGGGCAAACTATGCTGTGGCTCAAGCCCTTGCTAGATGGCTTTCACTTCTGCATTCTTCCAATATCACCTCTCCTATTGTGTCTCCATCCGTAGGGGATGATAGTCTTTTTTGCAGTTGTTATTCTTTAGGTTGCTTCTTCATTCCGTTTGGCTTCTTAACACTTCTTGCTGGGTGACCACTTCCCTATATTGAATTTACGCTGTTGAAATGCCTAAAGTAGTGACTAATAGAGTATCAAATGCTGTGTTCAAAGCACTGTACCTTTTAAATGAGTACAAGACAATATTCTCAGTCAGAGAGAATGAACCTTCTAAAGTTGCTCTGCCTCTGGCGGAGCATTTGGAGCAATTTTATTTCTGCATCTCTACAACAGTCTTCCTTACTTTTCCTAGTACATCTTCAACCCCTGCTGCCCTGTCCTCAAAGTGCATTTAGACAGTTACTTTCACTTACTTTTTCTGATATAACTTCCTGATTATATCCCCTACTGACACAGGCCCCATATTTACTTTAGCCAGTTGGGACTTTGGTGATCTGCCTCCTTCCTTGATGGTATCTGTCCATAGTCATATTTCACCTTTGATATTCTCAGTGATAGTATTACTATTTGGCTGAAAACTTTCCTGCCTCTCTACAGATCACAAGTTTGACAATAAAAACAAACGACCACTTTGTGAACCCATGAGTGACTCTGAAAACCTGCCAACCAGAGCTCCTTATAATAGTCCATTTTGCAGGCATTCCAATGACTTTATCATAATGTTATAGCAGAAAGAACCCAGAGCAAGCTGTGGGGATGAGTCGTTTTTCTGGCTCTGTCCCTGAACTGACACATGATGTTCACAGAAAGAGAAA
>NW_006494612.1:1409282-1419737 GCF_000325575.1 Pteropus alecto | reverse complement strand
AAAGGTAATAGCTGCTTGGTTTAAATATGCTGTTCAGTTCTTACAATGATTCTGTAAGGTGGTTGTAATTCCAGAGAACTCAGGCTGAGAAAGGCCAAATGGCTTCTCTAAGGTTATGTATAGAATAAGTGAATATGGAATATCTGGGAATACAACCCTATTTGCTCGCCTTCAATGCCCATGTTCTTTCCACTCTACTTGGATGCCTTTGGATATGAAAATATTATTAATCAAAATATTTTGGGGGAAAATGTTATGTGCTGTACAAATTCTGGAGCATAGCAGTAGACATTATCATCCTTCTTTGAATTAAGGCTGTCACATACCAGAGAAAATAACCAACAGATTAATTGTTCTCTCTAAACAGCTGACATGCTTAACAACCTTCTGAGTTATTTTCTTTCTGAGTGAAAGCATTTTATTTTTGAATAATCTATGTTCATATCACCGTCTTTGACTATACATACATCCTTTCTTCTTGGGTCTTTAGCTTCAGACCCTGGTAGGAGCAGAAGTCCATTTGATCTCTTGAGCTTGCACACAGATCCACAATGCTGTAAACAAAGAGCAAAGCATGCAATAAACAGTGTGAAGTGACAGTTCTTTGTAAAGCAAGGTAATCTAGCTGTTAGCTGTTTGCTTTAAGAGTTCAATGAAATGCATTGGCTTAAATTTTGCTTTTGTATTAGAAGGACACTAAGAACTTTCAAAGACACTAAAACAATCACTAAAATATTTTTTTCATATTTTTACTGCATTCTGAGTCTTCTGAAAATGTGTTGTTGCATTTTGCCACATTTTGACTGTCATTCTGCTTACTCTACATTGTTTACTGCTGTTCATTCAGATTACAGTCTCAAACTGAAGTGTACAACACTGATAGAGTATATAGACATTAAAAAAAGGAATATTTTTCTTCATTGGCTTTTTTGCATTGTTGAAAAAAATTCTCATTTCATATAGCTTTTTTGAAAATGCAGAGAAATTAATAAAGATGACTGTTTAGTCCAAAATCATAAAAGATATTAGGAGTTTATCAGCAATTGTGCACTTTCAGCTTAGGTTTGCAGGGAGAGAGAACAGCTGTACCTTCTACTGCTCTGTAATAAAACATTGATTTCATGGAGACATTTATTAGCTACCAATGGCAAAATTGCAAGTCTCTTGACCACATATTTCTTTGTCTTTTGCCTTTTTTTTGTAATTAGTTGAGAGGGGTGGGAACATAATTATTACCACTTTCCAGTCCTATTCATATTTAGAAATTTCATTGAAGACTTTGCTATTATGTTTTTACGCAGTAAAGTTCTTCTGGAGCAGTGTGAAATGGGCATCGACAGTCTATTTCCTGATCCTCTTTAATTGTCTTTTTAATTTCACTGCTCCACCTAGGCATACCTTGCATGTATTGATTTATGTTCACAATTAACCAAAGTAGTCATGGAAGATGCAGTGCCAATTGGCCAATCCTAGCTGACATGATGGAAGATCTTCCCTGGAACAGTGTATTTCTAGTTGCTATTGGAAATAGAGACATGAAAAAAAGGCGATGGTAACCTAGAGAGGCAGAAGGAAACTAGCAAGGCACTGCGAGGCATTTCTGGAGTGGTCAGAGGTTAATAAAGAAGGCCTCCACTGAGAGCAGAGGCTAGTCTACCACAGAAGTCAACAAACTATTTCTTTAAAGGGCCAGATAGTAAAAATTTTAGGCTTCGCGGGCCATATGGTCTCTGTTACAACTTTTCAAACTTATCATTATAGCGTGAAAGCAGCCATAGACAATACAATATATAAATGAAATGAATGTATCTTTGGCAATTGGCAGACTTCAGGTTTATGATTTGTGTTAAACATTTTTTTTTTTTTTTTTTTACAAACATGTTTAGACTATTTGTAAAGTGGCAGTAGTGGAGAGACTGGTGCCTGATTAACATAGTCCTTCTGAATATTTTAAGTAGAGATGTGGCAGTAATCATGCCACATCATAAAGTGTGAATCATCTGGGTCTTTAGGACAATATAAAATTTATAAGCATTTATTTTTAGAGCATCCTATTTATAACATATTTATTGATATGCAATTACTTCTTAAATGATTTTCCTACTCGTAGTCACTTTGTCTTTCTGATATCTCAGATTTTGTTTCCAGAGTTTGAGAACTGCTTCTGTTATATCACTACCCTGCTTGAACCTTTAATATCTCATCACTTACAGAATGAAATACAATTTCTTCAGCCTGTCATTCAAAGATTTCTGTAATTTGAACCTAACTTGTTTCCCAGTATTATCTCTAGCTCTCCTGCATATCTTCAGTCCTTGCCATCAAGTGATTTTAGCCACTCCCCTGAGCATAGCCTTACCTCCCTACATGTAGGCTGTTATCAAGCTGATCCCTCTGTGCCTTCTGCTTTATCTGTCTCTGAAGAGGCTACCTGTATCTCTTAGTCTTCAAAGAAGGTAATGACACCACAGTGCCACATGTAATTATAACTAATTACTAAAAAATATTAGGAAAGTTTTCTTTGCAAATATATAAAAATTTAGGCTTCTATTTAATAATAAACTGGAGAGCTCCAAATTATAGCAATTTAAAGTGTCAAATTTGGCCCAATTGAGCTCAGAAGGTATAATAAAGATATCATACTGATTTTAGCAAATTGCACAGTTTTATCTAACACTTTCCCAGTGTGAATCCACTCTCTTGTGAGGACTGTTAGCTCTTCTCTGTAAGTTATTCAGACTGTAGAATGGTGAAATATTACTGGTTTTTATAGTTTAATAAGAATAATTATGTCTAAGATATAGCTTTATTGAATAGCCATAACACAAAGAGCTAGAAACACACAGGCCTACAACCAAATAACACTATCTGTGCAAAATAAATCTGGGTTAATGATGGAATTGTTATCCTCTCTCCATTCCTAAATAGCTTAAACATACAAACAAAGCAATCCCAAAGAACAAAATGTTAGTATTGAACTACAATGTCTTTTATAACACATAACATTCCTTCCTACTTAGCTAATATAATTTTGAGGGGTTTTTTTTTTTTCAATCTATATATCATTCAGTAAATTCACTACTGAAATCCTTATTATCCAGTGATGTATTACTTTATGGGATATTCCTGTCCATTGAAACTAACATGTAGTTCATGAGACAGCTAACAGAAAGCAGAACTCATGTTATATTTCAGTTTCCTCCTCCTTTTAGATGTTCCCGGGAGGAACACTATTTCACAATTGTTTTAGGTATTACAGGAGATAATTTATGCACAGGGATTGGAATAATATATGAATGCCATTAAGACATACTTGAGATAATGTATCTAAAAATATTTCAACTGAATGTAGTACCTATCATAAAGCAATAAAACAGTTCTTTCTTCTTCCACATTAATTCCAGTCAATACAACAGCTGCTATAAAGCTAAGTTTACTTTCGCATTTTAAGACCAGAGCCATAGTCTCTGCATCTTCATTCCTAGAAGACCCCGTTAGCTTTGGTCAAAGGAAGCACATTGCTTTGACTCTCAGGGTCTTGGAAATATTCTTTAAGATGTACTACCATTCCTATGCTGTTAACAAGTACAGATGAAAGGCCAGGGAAGCTACAACTCTTTAAATTTCTAATTGAATATCATCAGCCTGTATCATTTTATTGGTAGAACTTGATTTAGAGGCGAATAAATTTGTTTAAAGTAACTTTTTATTTTTTATTTTTTTGTTCAGACAAACAAAAGAAGGTATATTATATAATCATATTTTCCAGTTGGCCAAACAGGGAAAATCAAGGGCATCCCTTGGAAAGAGACAGCGAAACAAAGAATGGATAAACTATTTGGCATAAATTTAAGAAGCATCTGGCCATTGGGGAGGAATGTTGAGAGAAGGAAGGAAAGAAAGGATGAAGTAAAAAAACAATCTGGGATCTGAAATAGGTGAGGGCAGGTGGATGGTGGGATGCCCAGTGAAGTTGAAATATCTGTTTATCTTACTACAGGCAGCTTTTTTCTCATTTTCTGAGTAGTGGACTATCTGTGCCCCAAGCTATTGTTCCCATGATACAATGTAATTGGTCCAGCTTGGGTCTGTGTTTATTTCTGGCCAATCAACTATAGCTGTGATGGAGGATGAAGTATGTTAAAAAGATTGTCGCAGACTCACTCTGTGTGAGGTTAGCAACTTTGGAGAAAGGGAACCATTCTGATATGAGTATATGCCTCACAATATTTCTACCACTATTCTACACTTAGTCTGACTAGCACAAAGAAAGAGTAATAAAATTCCTTTCTAGTTATATCCCTTCATTTTGGAAAGGCATGTTATTAAAAGACTAGAATAAAACTAATAGTTACTATAACATTCTTTCTGTAGCTTTCAACTTAGCCTATTAAGTGCATACATGCAGAGAAATCTTCAAGGGTCTCTGGGTTTAAAAGATAAGAAAGCTGTGTATGCTTCCATCAAGGAGTGGTATGAAACAAATTCACAAATAACTACAAACAATGGATATAATGGCAAGAACTATAGGGAGGATGGATACATTCATTATAGGAGCTTAGCAAAGGAAAGAAATCACATTTATTTGGTTTTAATCAGAAAGCCTTCATGAATGTGGTGCCATTTGAACCATATTATGAAAGATGGTTTGGCTGACAAAAAAGTGAAAACAACAAAAACTAGGAGAGGAAAAGCATTATAGATGGAAGGAACTGCATGGGCAAGGATGTATGCATGCAAAGCTGTGGAGTATGTGTATAATTTAGTAAATGATACAGATTCACTAGGTCATTGAATATATAAGAAAATGCTGGGAAAGGATATTGGTGTAGGGTTTGGTAACTAACTTGTCCAAAGTCTTGGCTAGGAAGTTTTGAACTCTAAATATGATCTTCATTTTTATGTGTCTGCTTGCCTTTTTTCACCTGAAAATGGTGAAAAGATGGCATCTCATGGAGGGAGGAGTTGCGGAGTATTTCAGAGAGAACCTGCTCCTGCTAGACTTTTTCAGCCTCAGCTGGCTGCTAAAGCAATAAACAAGCATAGAAGGCAATGTCAGTTGTACTTGACAGACACAATTTATGATATTATTGATAAACAGTAAGCATCGATACCAGATGGCAGAGTCCTCCTGAAATGTTATTGTCAAGAAACTTCCAATTAGCTTATTTCTACCTGTGCTTCCTGAAAGGAGATTTTGTCATGTTCTGTTGACATGACAAACTTCTATACCATATAACTTCTATACCAATTAAATAGAATCTAGAAAACAAAGATTCATCAAGATTCTCTTTAAGAAAAATATAAAGAGAAAGTGGAACAAGCATTTGAGACTTAGAACCTCAGCAGGTAAACTTTTCCAGAAGGAGCGGAAGGCTGCCCTTAATGGCTCAGAGAAAACCCGCTGAGGTTGATATTCCAGAGGGAAGAGAGAATCTTTCAATTCAAGTATAGGAAAATAAACCTTGTTTGATGAAAAGGAATCTTTCCAGACATCATAATAACACATCAGAACAACCTGTTATGATGTCTGGAGAGGGGCCATAAAGTAGCTAACAGAGCAAGACTGTTCTGAGAGCCAGTTGTGATACTTGTAGAGAAAGGTCTTATGCCTTGCCCAATGAATGTGGGCAAAATGGGCACTTGTGATTTGAAATCGGTAATGTGAGAGTAGTATCTTATATTTTTATTTCGGAAATCACCAAAAAGCATAAAAGAAAACCAAAAATAGAAATGTAATCACTATCCCCTGTGAAGCAGCTGAGACATAGAGCTTTATACTTAGAGGAGGCATTGCTTGAAATTGAGAAGTCAAGTGAGGTAGAGTGGGGACCAAGGGAGAAGAGAGATGCACTATACACCTCAGAGCCCTAAGTCACATACCTTGAGTTCAAAACCATCATCTCTTACTTATAAGAAAACCTAAAGAGACGAATAGCTCCTTCCTATATAAAGCTCCTGGAAAAAATCTGATTGAGAAAAAAATAATTGCTTTAAGATTTGACTGTTAACCAAAGAGCAACTGGCACTATATCTAAACAATGATACCATTAAAACAAATGAGCAAAGTAATAGGAAAACCAAATATCAAATAAAGCATGACAATAAGAATATTGTTGCCATAAAATAAATGATAATTGTTGATAATTGTGAGCAACCATATTGTAATGAATTTTAAAAAGGAATTTTGAAACAATTATCAATATAAAATAAGAATACAAAGAAGAGATAAGAGCTCAGGGAACACAGGGAGACAATAGAAGATGGAATATGGAGCTCTTAGGAACAAAATAAAAAATGAATTATAGAAATGAAGTCAAAACTAAGTAGTATAAAGAAAAAATACTGTTAAAACATTGATTTGCATGTAGGATAATATTTAAATGAGCAAGCACTAGAGAGAACTTTGGATGTGAATTTTAGGCAAAGAGAATGAACATAATGCATAATGTCTCTAACAAGAGAATTGAAATAATGGAACAAACTTACATTTAAACATATAATTGTAGAATATCTTCCAGAGATTAAAATTAAACATGAAGGACCGGTAGATTATTTTGAAGTTACGAAGATAACAGAAATTTATGGGGGAAGATATATGTGAGCTAAATCATATGGCAATAAAAATCATCTAAAATTGATAAACCACGAAAATCGTTTATGCTGATTATATAGAGCTCTGCTGTCCAAGACAGTAGCCATATTCATATGTGGTGACTTCCATTTAAATAAATGAAAATTTATTTAAATTTAAAATAAATGTAAATTTAAATTTCGGATCTTAAGTCGCACTAGCCACATTTCAGATGTTTAATAGCCACATGGAACTAGTGCCTATCCTATTACACAATATATAATATTTATAATAGAATCATGAAATCATACATACTACAACATAGATGAATCTTGAGGACATTGTTAAGTGAAATAAGCCAGGCACAAAAAGACAAATAATATATGATTCCACTTATAGAGAGTAGTCAAATTCATAAATACAGAAAGTAGAATCTTTGGTTGCTCGGGCCTGGGCACAAGGGAAAGGGGGGTCATTATTTAATGGTCAGTTTTACAAAATGACAAGAGTTCTAGAGAGGGATGATAGTACAACAGTTGAGTATATTTAATGCCACCAAATTCTACACTTAAAAATGGTTACGCTGGTACATTTAATTGCTATGTGTATTTCAGTACAATTTAAAAAAATGAAATAAACATGTAAAAGTTAAAATAAAAACAAATTTAATCTGCAACTTAAAATTCCTTAGCATGTTCAGAAAAAATTGACAGAATATCAATAAACTATAATAAAATATTTTTGTAAAGTTAGTGAGTTTCAAATAATTTTGGGGTATCTAGACAAAAATAACAAGTTGCTTAATAAGGGAAATGTATCAGGCTAGCCTCAGACTTCTGTTCAGTTTTGAATACAGTGTAGCAATGTCTACAAAGTGCTGAGAAAAAGGGTGTATGACCCAGGAATTTTAACAAGACAGAGTAGCAGTTCAAATGTAAAAATAGCAAACTTTTAAACTAAAAGAAGTTGGAGAATATTGTTCCAATTAGTCTTAAAATCCAGTTGATTATGTATGAATGTATTCCCTTTCTGCTACCTTAGTTCCCTAGTGGGTGGGGATCTGTCTTCTTTTATATAGATTTTCTGCTAATTGCTCTATTAACTCTACTTCTAGCCCCTAGATCCTGTTGTTTCCAAAACTGGCTCTCCAAATATGTTTGCTGTGCTTTTAAAAATCAATTTGCCATCTTTCTGAGTTTTTACATTTTGCATTTCATTTCATTAATGATATGGGCTTTTCTATAGGGCCTTACTCTAATAATGATTGTTTCCATGACTGTTGACTCTTATTAACTAAATATTTGGCCACAATACCTAACTTCATATTTTAATTCTTACCTATCAATACCTAGAAAACTTATCTTTTAGCCTTCTATCCTTTTCTCAACTTCAGCTATTTCTTGGCTCCCAAGTATTAGTCTTTCCTAATATGGCCTGTGCCAGGTGTATTAATAGGCCCATGTGTAAAACTTTGCTTCATCTGGTTCCCAACACAGTATCAGATAGCAACATTATAAATGTGAATAAAGATGATCATGATAACTGTGTTGGCTTAATCTCCATCTTCATAAGTGTCTTGTTTACATCATTTTACAAGGAAAACATTAGCATTAGCATTATAGCCAGGTCAGTGCCCAAATAATAGAGACAATTTCCAATAGATGAGCAATGTCACATTAAATCATTGCATGCAAGCCTTAGCATCAGTAAAGAAGAATTTATGTGAGTTTGTGAATATACATTTTTTAATGTTTAAAGTTTTATGGGTCTATTTTAAAGGTTATTGAGCCTACAAATTTACCTGTCAGGAAGGGGGCCATCGCACTGATTGATGTTCTTGCTTTATGTAACATGATTGGAGTGTAAATGGTAATATGACGTAGGACATGAAGTTGACACTAAATGAAGGCTAGGGACATAATCTGAAGCAGTGAATACAGATGTGGGTGAGGAAGCACTAAAGTCTTTTAAGAATATAAGTGAAACATATGAATGAATGTATATTAAAAGACATGCAAGATTGGAATGTAACATATTATTAAAGTAATAATAAATGAGGAAATAATATTTAGCATACCGATGTTCAGGTGAAGTTCCTGAAAGAGACTTTGGGTGTACTACAGTGAAAATAAAAGGTCAAAAGTGATAATTTAATAGACAAAGTTTTTTAAAAGGAAAAAAACCACATTTTTTTCTTTATGAGAAAAATTAGATTAATATTGATCTTGATCAAGAAAAGAAGACATTTAGGAGGGAATAGGTATAAATACTATCATAAGTGTCTATAAAATGTATTCTTAAAGATCTATTGATAACCAATGTATAGAATAAAATTTTAAAATTAGTTTTAGGTAATGGGTCTGATTGACTATAAATGAGAAAAGGGAGGGAGATGTTTCCAAGGCTTATTAACAAAACGATTTTTGTCTTTAGAAATAATGCAGGATTGGTATTCTGGCTTTATTCCCACTTTTATTAGGGCAGATCTTTTAAGAACCACAGTAGTTCTGAAGTTGCGAAGTCAGCTCAAGCGCTGACAAGACCATATAAATACCACACCCCCTTCCCAGTGATTGATCATGACTGGGCTCAACCACATTTCAGGGTTTGGGATAAATGCAGTCAGGAGTCAGACTTCAAGGCAATGTTATTATAAGTACTGTTCTTAAATTGAGTTATAATTCTAATAACAAAGTTTCCATATTGTTCCTAGTATCTGTTCTGATAACTGGAGTCCTGTAATGTTTTTCTTGCTCTTTTCTTTTTTTTAGCAATTGACCACTGTTTTCATCTTGCTTATGTGGGAATTTTTAATAACTAGGTTATGTAGCTAAACTTTAGATTCAAAAACTTAGATCCAGGTGAAAGTATTAGAGCCGAGGAAAGACAGCAGATGAGCAATGCAAAATCCAAGAGCACTTTCTGCACTGGTCATGCTCTGTCAGCGTCGCATGTGCTGATATAGGTATTACTGAGGACTCTGAGCTTGCCTGGTGTTTCCTGGGCACAGTTCCTTGGGCTTGGACCTCTGCAAGGTTAAACCCTACATATCTGATCACATGGGGTTTAATAATACCAGAAACTGATTATTGTCCACTCTCACAGTTTGGGCTCCCTTGAAACCAAAGCCTGAGACAAGGACTTGGTTACATATAATTTCGGAGGTGACCTCAGGTAGCAGGAATAAGCTAGTAGATAGAGCATGACAGGGAAGATTGGTGCATTATTCATATATCTTCTGTAGGCTAGATGGGCTCTATTTCACCAGAACCTCTTCAAAACAGAGAATGCCTCCAATAAATGTCTGTGAAAAACAAGAGTCTTAATACTTATCTGCAGCTGTCAGTTGAAACACTCCCATTCGCCACGCAGTCTTCTCTGCATTGCCAGGCTGTCCTTGTTACTTTGGAATGGTTTGCTTTCTGTCCATTATTTTGGTTCATGAATCTTCTCAGGCCGCACACTTTTTTTTTTTTTAATTAAGTTTATTGGGGTAACATTGGTTAATACAATTATATAATTTTCAGGTGTACGTTATAATTTGACATCTATATACTCTATTGTGTGTTTACCACCCAAAGTCCAGTTTCCTTCAGCTACCACATATTTGATTCCTTTACCCACTTCACCCTCCCCTTAACCCCTTATGTTGGACCCCCTTTACCCCATCTATCTCTTCCCTCCTCCTCCACCCCCTACCCTCTGGTAACCACTAGTCCATTGTCCATGTCCATGAGTCTCTGTTTGTCCTGTTCATTTGCTGCTTTGAGGTTTATATCCCACACATAAGTGATATCATGTGATTTTCTACTTTTTCAATCTGGCTTATTTCACTTAGCATGATTATCTCGAGGTCCATCCATGTTGTCGCAAATGGCAGT
>NW_006494612.1:1407098-1408936 GCF_000325575.1 Pteropus alecto | reverse complement strand
GGTTTTGATTTGCATTTTCCTAATAGCTAGCGACATTGAGCATCTTTTCATATATTTGTTGGCCATTTGTATGCCCTCTAGGGAGAAGTGTCTGTTCAAGTCCTCTGCCCATTTTTTGATTGGATTATTTGGTTTTTTTTTTTTGTTATTATTGAGTCGTATGAGTTCTTTGTATATTTTGGATATTAGGCCCTTATTGGAGGCATTGCTTGCAAATATATTTTCCCATTTGGATGGTTGTCTCTTAACCTTGTTGATAATTTCTTTTGCTGAGCAGAAGCTTTTTAGTTTGATGTAGTCCCATTCATTTATTTTTGCTTTTACTTCCCTTGCCTTTGAGGTCAAATTCATAAAATCTTCTTTAATTCCAAGGTCCTTGAGTTTTGTTCCTATGTTTTCTTCTATGCATTTTATTGTTTCAGGTCTTATATTCAGGTCCTTAAACCATTTCGAGTTAATTTTGGCATATGGTGATAGACAACAATCTAATTTCATTCTTTTGCATGTGGCTTTCCAATTTTCCCAGCACCATTTATTGCAGAGGCTTTCCTTTCTCCCCTGTATGTTTTTAGCATTTTTGTCAAAAATTATTTGCCCATATAAATATGGGTTTACTTCTGGACTCTTGATTCTGTTCCACTGGTCCGTGTGTCTGTTTTGCTGCCAATACTATTGCAGACCCCACACTTCGAGTCACAAGGGAGTTCATTCAACAGATCAGTGACCATATTCTAAGTGCCAGAATCTGATGATATCTTCTAGTTTTTACATTCACTCTGATCTCTTTGTCTCCTTTCCCCAACCCAGGGTCATTTAGATGAATAGAAGACAGAGATAATAGAATCTTTTAAGTCTTTTCATCCTTGTAGGTATCTCTTTAAAACTTCCAAGGCAACAAAAGCCAAGCCAACTCCACAGTTCTTATTAGTACACTGTTGCCCCACATTGTTCCAGTGATAGCACTACTGTCCAGTCAAATTCTTCTTCCTCCACTGTGATCAGATACTTAGTTACTGAGATGCAACAGCCCAGCTATGGTTAACACCATGCATTTAATAGATGTTATTATTTGTCTTGTGAGTGATCTAGATCCAGAATTCCATCCCAAGGCTCTGCTCTCTCTGGATGTTACAGAAACCAACTGCCTTGGTTTGAGTTTCCTGGAAAGTAGAACCTGAAATAAGGACTTTTGTGCAGGTAGTTATTTTGGGAGGAGTCACTCTAGGAAACAGTGATTGAGTAGAGAAAATAAGAAATATTAACATAAGCTGTGTTATTGAGGGCTCCGCTATAGGCAACAAAGGCTCAATTCTGCTGGTACCTTGAGACCATATAATGCCTACAAGACATTGATGTTGGCTGCTTGCCGCTAAGTTGTATGGAAACCCTGGATGATGAGATAAGAATGAGAGACTGAGAACTAACAAGTGGCTAAACATAAGGACCAGGGAATTTCCAAGGTAGTCAGTCTATCAAGGTGAATTTATCACATATAGGGCTCCTAGAACTCAAACACTTGAATGCTCAAAAGAGGCAGGTCTCATAGAGTGCCAGGACCCTATTGGGAAAATCTGGGAATCTAGTTATGGGAGGAGACATTTGGATGGGTATTCTCTGAGGGTATTTATGATGTAGCATCTTTAGGATTCTCTAGGCATGCAGAGGTGGCCCAGCCATCCCTGGTAAGTGCTGGCACTTCAGCTGAGTTGGTAGGTGCTGCCAATCCTGATCCTGCCTTACACTGTGTAGAAGTCTAGGATTCTTTTCCCCAACTTTCTCCTTCACTAAGGTCAAATTTGCATAGCAGGCTGATGGCTCTCCCAATCTTACCCAGCTCC